>NC_081421.1:60642213-60942213 GCF_949786415.1 Peromyscus eremicus
TATGTGTCTATGTGTGTGCATGCTGGTGCTCCTGTGTGCATGCATATGGAGACCAGAAGTTGACATCTGCTATCTCCCTCAATTGCCTTCTATTTCATTATTCTATGACAAAGTCTCCACTGCACTTGGAACTAATCAATTTAGCTGGGCTAGCTGGCCAGCAAGCTCGGGGCTGGCCTGTTTGCTCTCCCTCGGTGCTGGGGTTGCATGATAGCGTACCTAGCTTTTGGTCCTCATGCTTGTGCAGACCCTTTACTGAGAGGGCCTTCTTCCAGACCAAGTTCTTTTGTTCGTAATATAGTGGAAAGCCTAGCATTTCCTAGACAGTTAATTTGAGAGGCAGTTTGGAAGTTGGGCACAAAAACCTATCTTAAAATTTTCCTTATGCTGAGCTAAATTTTTAAAGTCAAACCATTAATAAATTTCAGACTTTTTTTTTTTTATCAAATTCAAAACACTTTTTATCACAATGAAGATAAACTGTATTAGGAAGGGTGAGATTGTTTTAGAATATAAAGATAAATTGTAGATTAAAAATGACCGTCTTAGAAATTTTGGTTTCTGTTTGTTAATAATTCTTTTTCTATGAAAGTTGACTTCTCAGTACTTTGAATAAGAAGTATTGAGATTCAGTTTTATGTTGTAGCTTGGTAGTCCTAGGATTTTAAAGTCCCTTTGTAATGTTTACTGTAATAAATTTTTTTTCCAAAATATTCTAAAGAGTTGGGTGCAGATTAAATATTTTTTTATTAAGAAATTTTCTACTCACTCTACATACCACCCATAGATCCCACCTCTTCCCTCCTCCCATCTCCCAGCCCTCCCTCTCAGGAATTGTGAAAAGTCTAGTCTGTTTTTAACCAGCCCAATGTAGGTACTGATCAGTCCAGAACGCCAGAGCAGTACAGTTCAGCCGGCAGTGTATGCTGGGCTGCCTTGTTCATGGATGCTGCAGACTTCCGTGGTAACTGCTATTGGAATGTTTCATGGTTTGTTTCTTTTACATATTAGAGCAATTTTTCTTTTCATATTTATTTAATACCAGCTGTGCACAGTATGGCATCATAGAAATCAATGTGAAGAAGACAGATATGCCTCTTGTCTTCAAAGAACTTCCTAGTAGGGAAAAGAGAAATAGTAAGAAGATAATTATAAATGTCTTAAAAGCCCCAAGTATAATTTTTCTCTTGAAAAAAATCATAAGGAAATATTCTGGGTTATTATATATTTTTCTTTTAGAAAACTTTTTTTTGTCTCTCTCTAGAGAAAGGTTAGTGATTTCATGGAAAATGCACTACTCTGTATGCTGCCTATATTTTTTTTCCTGGTTCCTACACTTAACAATGAATGGCTTATAAAATAACAAGATCTTAATTTCCACATACATTTATTTATTGCAGTTGGATCAGGAGTAAGGACATAAGACACTACTTAGTACTGAAATTTAAGGGAACTGTTAACAAATACTGCCAATGTGGAGGGTGTTGCTGTAGAGTAAGTTGTTGAATAGTGAGGCCTTTTGCATCTCAAGATCTATTTTTCTAAAAATTAATTTATTCAGCAATTATAAACATATCCATGCCTTCATATATAACTATTCATACTGCTTAAATTGGTGATGATAATGTATGAATAGGTAATATTTACTGAGTGATTGAGTTTGAGATAGGCACTGTGAGAAGTACTTTGCAAATATTATCTTTAAAAGGAGACCAATGCAAGAGATAAGATCAATGGACTCTTTTGCAACTGTAAAACACTCACTTGACCGAGATCAGAAGTCTGAGAATTGAAGTAGTTGGTTTGGAGGCCTGGCTCTCTGATTGCAGGGTCCACTCTCATCAAAGTCTTGGAACTTCTCAGTATTAGTAATTGGTGTTTGGTTTTTGTCTTTTTTTCTTTGGAGAATTTTTCCTACTCTCTATATGTACCTTTCATTTACTTACTTTTACTTTTGCTCATTTAGCCTCTTTATTTCAAAACTTTATAACTAATGTCCTTAATTAGAATTCCACTATATAGAGTGTATATTAAAGGATGCCATCCTAGTTGACATCAGTTGCAGCTGCTACAGGCATCTCATACTATGAAAGTCACTTTTCAAGCCAGGCGTGGTAGCACACACCTTGAATCCCAGAACTTTGAGAGTCAGAGACAGGAGGATCTTTGAGCCAGCTTGGTCTACATAATGAATTCCAGAACAGTCATAACTGTCAAAACAAAAAATACAAAACAACAAACAAACAAACAAAACAGAGAGGGAGGGAGGGAGGGAGGGAGGGAGGGGGGGAGAGAGAGAGAGAGAGAGAGAGAGAGAGAGAGAGAGAGAGAGAGAGAGAGAGAGAGAGAGAGAGAGAGAGGAAGCCACTTCTTCATCCCCTAAACAGAAAGGGTCTGATGGCAGCTGGTCACAATTACCTAACCTCCTAAATTATAATTTCATTCTAGACTTTGTAACACCTGTCTTTCTCTCTGTAACACTCATTGTCTAATATTGAAATGCTGTTTTTAAAAGTATAATAGATTTTTAGTAAATGACCCCTACCAATACATATCTTACATAGGAAGGTGATCCTTGACTAGACCTGGTTAAGCCTGACAGAACAAATAGTTATAAATCCATACTGCATTAACACTACATTGGAGTTTCATGATGCCTGAAACTAATTCTCAGAAGATTCCGGGAAATGGGGAGAGATAAACGGGGAAGGGAGGGAAACATTTATGTGGTAAAGTGAAGCAAATGTAATGAGGGAGGGGGGATACTCGTGTGCATGGTGATGTAAACATGGAAGTGTGAACAAGGTGGGGTTTAGGTGAGGAGTATAGTATTTTACATGTAGTTTGCAACCTTTCTGTGGGCTTATACCTTTTATTGAGAAAAATATGTGAGAGAAAGCATATGCATTCCCTATTGTTTGAGGTTTCCCTATATTCTATTCCTCTATCTGTACATAGCTGATAATTATACTTCGGTATCACAGAAAAATTATTGCCTAAATAATGACATTTTCCCACAAAATATGTATTCAGCCACTATGTATTTTTAAAATTTTGATTTTTTTATTACATTGTCTATGGATTCTTAAGAAATTCTTCCTTTTTAAAAAATAATGGTATTAAGTTGATATATTTTGTACTTTCCTTGAAAATATCTAATATAGTCACACATCTAGATTTTTAGACTGTAATCATGGTAGAAGCCATCTAATTCATACCTTTCATCATTTTATAGATGAACAACTAGTATAGAGAGGTAAAGGTTTTCCTCACGACAGTAAAATGCTTCTGTACTCAAAACTCTGCTCTACTGACTCCACTTTCCCGGTGTGCGTGTGACGGATTTTTAACACGTCACATATTTATTCATCATTCACTCCAGGCATCTTCTGTTCTTTCCTCCTTGTTTTTTCCCTATAAACTTCTAATCAAAATTTCAAAATAGATTAAATAGGGAACTAATGCTGGGATGATGCTTCAGTGCCAGGCTTTTGCTGTCTGCTAAGGGTCTGACAGAAAAGAGAGACTTAGATACCATCTTCAGAGAGCTTAAAATCTAACTCAGTGCTAGATGAGTATGGTCTGCATGCATTTCCTTCTATTCTTTTCCTGGTTCTTCTGGTACCTCTTGCATAGTATTTTTAGAATGTTGTTGCTTGTATCTGTGTTCCAAATGATAATGTGGAAAATTTCCAATTTTTTAAAATAAGGAGTATTCTATAAAATTTAAGAAATTGATGATGCATTTAGAAGTGTAACTAGGAGAGATGATGAAGTTCCTTATGCACGACCATCCTCTTCTCAGTGTTTACTGCAAGTTGGGCTCCCTAATCTAGTGTTTCCAGTTCAGGCCATCTGTAAGAATGACCATGGGGTCATTCTAAAAACAATTCTTTCTTGGATCCGACCCATGCTGATATTTTAAATTAATTGTCCTGGAATAAAGTTTTCTCCTTTATGTTGAACCAAGAGCGATTCTTTACCACTTAGTTATCCCTCATCTCAAATTCTGGCATTGGTTGAATATAAGCAATGGAAAAATTACTAAGTTCAGATAATCAAAGATTAGATTTTTCTCTGTTCTTTACAAAGAAAATGAACATTCCTAAAAATTGATGTCAAAACGGTCCTCTACTGCTTTGTATTATACCTTGAGATTTTGTAGGAATTTACACCCTGCTCTTGCCTCCATTTTTCTCATGTTTTAGCACACAATTTACCCTGAAAGTTTCATTCCTATTTCAGTGCTAATCAACAGTTTTCTGTAGTTATCTGCTGCTGGTTGGTTGTGTGTAGACATTTCCATAGAACCCTGTGATACCTGAGTCCATTCTGCATGCTTCTGTCTCCTTCCTCAGAACTTACTAATGTTAGGAAATAAGAGGAGAGGTCCTTTTTCTTTTTGTAAGTTCTTTGGCCTTCTTAGATAAAGTTGGCTAAAGATGTTACTTGTTCTATGTGTCTTCTTACTCTTAGTACAAAATAAATAAAAGTGGCATAGTGGCTTATACTAGTAGTCCTAGTACAGAGGCCAAGGCAGTAGAATCACTGTGAATGTGAAGCTAGCCTGGACTACAGAGTATAACCTAGTCTCAAAAACCACAAATATGTATTTCTTTATAGTTACTTTTTACTTAGCCTTATTAAATATAGTAACAATAACATTTCCTAAATTACTTATATTTCTTTTTTTTTCCAACCTATTTAGTATGTGTCCTGGCTGGTGTGTGTGTGTGTGTGTGTGTGTGTGTGTGTGTGTGTGTGTGTATCCAAAATATATAAACATTTATATGTATGCATGATTAGTGAGAAATTTATACAATATTCTAAGCACTTAGTGACTGACATAATGAGTTAGATGTGTAAGGAAATAAAAAATGCTATTAAGTATTTATTATTATTATTATTATTATTATTGAACAAACTTTGGGTCTTTCTAATATATTGTTTTGTACTTTTATTCTGTAATTACCATCTTGTGGGTATAATCCAACATTTCTAATAAGAGGAAATGATCTTGTGTGAGAAAGTTGGCTCAGTGAATATACCCTTATAGCTGAGACCCTTGTGGAAAGTGAAGAAGTTCCTTGTCTCTAGTCCCACAATGCTGGTTGTTACCTGTTCATCTGTATAAAAGGAATACAGGAAGGATGAATCTCAGACTAATGCTATTGGCTTCCTGTAGCAGGTGTGTAAGAGTGTTCTAGAAAGAGTAGGGGATGCGGAAGAGTAAGGGTTGAAAAGAGAATGACATTTTTCTGACTATATACCATTTTATATGCTTTTGACTCCTAGAAATACATTAATCCCTCATACTATATATCATATATACATAAATGTGTATCATTGATCTGTCTGTTTGTCTATGTACTTACCTGTTGTGGTGGTTTGAATAAAAATGGCTCCCCTAGGCCCATAGGGAGTGGCCCTATTAGGAGGTGTGGCCTTGTTGTTGAACTGTAAGCAAGCCCCGATGAAATGTTTCCTTATAAGAGTTGCTGTGATCATGCTGGCTCTTTATAGAAACATAAACCGTAACTAAGACATCCGCCTACCTGAATAAGTCATGATGGGTGAAACCTAATATGGCATAGAGTTATGAATAATAGTATATAGTCATACTATTTAGTTGGGTTTCTATTGCTGTGTTGAAGCGCCATGAATAAGAGAGGCTTGGGGAGGGAAGGATTTCTTTCACTCATGCTTCCACATAATAATTCACCGTCTAAAGTAGTTAGGGCAGGAACTCAAGGAGGGTAAGAACCTGGAAGCATGAGCTGCTACAGAGGCTATGGAGGAATGTTGCTTACTGGCTCTCTCTTCATGGCTTGCTGGGTCTTCTTTCTTACAGCAACAAAGACCACCATCCCAGGGGTGGCACCACCTAAAATGGGTTGGGGCCTCCCATATCAATCACTAATTGAGGAAGTATCTTATAAGCTTGCCTATAATCAGATCTTATGAAGGCATTTCTTCAATTGAAGTTCCTTTCTCTCATTTGACTGTAGCATGTGTGAATTTGACATTAAAAACCAGCTAGGACACATACTAAATAGATTGAAAGAAAAAAAAATAAAAGTAACTTAAAAAAAAATGTTACTGCTAGTATACTTCATAAGGCTAAGTAAAAAGGAACTATACAGAAATACATTGTATAAAAAGTTGTTTCCTAGTAACATACTGTTATAGAATGTTGTTTTAAGATGTGTTACTTTTGTTTATGTTGCATTTATTTAACTCTGTGAAGCTGTGTTACTGTGCCTGTCTAAAACACCTGATGGTCTATTAAAGAACTAAATGGCCAATAGCAAGGCAGGAGAAAGGATAGGCAGGGCTGGCAGGCAGAGAGAATATATATAGAAAGAGAAATCTGGGAGGAGAGGAGAAAAAAAAAAGGAGCCAGAGAAGGAGGAGGACTCCAAGGTCAGCCACTCAGCTACACAGCAAGCCATGGAGTGAGAGTAAGATTTACAGAAGTAAGAGAACAAGAAAAGCCCAGAGGCAAAAGGTAGATGGGATAATTTAAGTTAAGGAAAGCTGGTTAGCAACAAGCCAAGCTAAGGCTGGGCATTCATAATGAAAAATAAGCCTCCGTGTGTGGTTTATTTGGTAGCTGGGTGGCAGGCCCCCTAAAAAGAGAGAGAGAGGGAAAAAAAAAAACGAACAACATACATACATACAAACACATTACAATAAAGATTTTAAATGAGGAAGTAATGAGAGGACAAGATTTTTCCTATTGTCAAAGATGTTATAAATAATAAGAAAGTTCATAATGATTCTAGGAATCAGAAGAATCAATATGAACTTATATGTACACACATTCAAATTTAGAAACAGAGAGAAATATGTGCTTGTGTATATGCCCAAGTTAGAATACTTGTTTCTAAGAGATATTAAAGTAGTAATAACCATTGATAGTGCACAAACTAATTCCCCAAATCCTAGTGTTTACATGCCTTTGGTAAGAAATCAGATCTTTTCAGAGAATGGTTGGTTTCAGAGTTGGGAGGAAGAGCTCTGGGATGATCCTGGAATTTCTCATAATGTCAAATCCAGAGTGCTCTGAAATGGATAAGGACAGTGTAGAGGACACAGCAGTATAATACAGACAGTACAGTAATGGTAGGTACCCAAAGGATAAGATATGAGTAGGCTGGGCAGTGGTGGGGCACGCCTTTAATCCCAGCACTCAGGAGGCAGAGCTAGGCAGGTTTTTGTGAGTTCGAGGCCAGCCTGGTCTATAGAGCGAGATTCAGGACAGGCACCAAAACTACACAGAGAAACCCTGTCTTGAAAAACCAAAAAAAAAAAAAAGATATTATGAATATATAATAAAGTAAATAGCCACATATATTTTAAAATAAGAGAAAAGAGATAGTTCTTCCTCTTAGCATTCAGTGGAGGCAGCAGGATTACAAGTTTGAAGCAAACCTTGGCTATATGCTAAGACTCTGCTCCACCTGCCTCTGGCCAAGAAAAGATTTGCTGGACTATTTTCTAGAACATTGAGTATTTTAAAAAGATTTGCTGGACTATTTTCTAGAACATTAAGTATTTTAAACACTTGTTCAATGTTCATTGTATGAATGGAAGAAGGTCATATGTGCTTCAAAGTTTAAACATGGTATAGCTAGAAGGATACTGGAGATGAGACTTGTCTTTATATAATATATGTCTCTCTTTCATGGCATCTAGTCCATATGGATATTTTAAAACAAAATCAAACAAGATAACAGTGAGTTGCTTTACACATACCACTTATGGCTTCTTATGACTTGGTAACACCAGACATCATTTCTACACCTACTGTGGGGTTTCAGAAGCTATCCTCTCATTGTGGAACTACCATACAGTTCATGCTATTTTAAAATAGGCCTAGAGTATTAGATACTCAAGAGTTATTTGTGTTTTCTTTAAACGTTTACAAAAGAAGCCCTAAGGTACTGGTGTTTGCTGTCTTCATAAAAACTCACAGGAACAGATCCTTAGCATATATCTTTAATATTTCCTCCCATGCCCAAATATCTGCATTAGGATTCTTTAGGTTTACCTTCATGGAGCATTAGCTGCTGTTATTGGTGAAGAGCTACATTTTGCTGTAGAACCTGACATAATTTCTCATTTGAACAGCACACCTGTTTTAGAGATTAAGAATTCTAAAATGGGTCATCAGGGCAGTGTTTCTTCTGGAGACCCATCTTAATGTGTCTGAACTATTAAAATAGATTTTTGTAGGTTGAGTGACTTAAATAACAATTCCTTTCTACAGTTCTGCAGGCTTTAGAGTAAAGTACCAGATGATATGTTTGTATTTCTGAGATGGAAAGAGTTTACTAGTGTATTTTATAAGGATAGTCATCCCATTCATAATGGATGTACCCTTATGATATCCTAAATACCATCATATTGGGAGTTAAGAGCAGCTAACATTTCCATTTGAGAAGCACACACAAACATTCAGGCAATTGCAGTGTTGTGTAGAGATTCTGCTAGGAGAGAAGATGTAAGGGCTGCCTGCATCTTTGGTTATGGCCTCTTCTCTTCCAAACCAGTGGCATAGCATTATCAGAACTCTTCATCATTGCTGCCAGTGTTTGTCCCCTTTTCCCTCTGCTTCCATAGTCACACACTGCTCTGCTTTGCACTCCTTCTTCTTCCCTTTTGTATGCACAGCCATGGCAGTCCAGGATAATGCCTTAGTTTAGGATCCTTTATTTAATCACTCTTACTGAATACCTTCTTGAATACACCTGTTGGAGATCAAGCCTTCCTTTAAGATTAAAGTATTAGTATATTATACCTTAGTGACAAGACTTTTGATAAGGCTTTTTAAGTCAGACATACCTAGGCTTGAATCTTTTTGTTTGTTTGTTTGTTTTTTGAGACAGGGTTTCTCTGTGTAACATCCTTGGCTGTCCTGGATCTTGCTCTGTAGATCAGGCTGACCTCGAACTCACAGAGCTCCTCCAGGCTCTGCCTCCCAAATGCTGGGACTAAAGGCATGCGCCACCACCACCTGGCTTAGGCTTGAATCTTAACTGGACATGTGATACTGACAGAACACTTGGTTGGTTCTTAGTTATTTTAAAGTCCTGTTTAGTCTATTTAGCCCCCTTGGCTTCTGATTTATTTCCTTTGATCAGTAAGACAGAGGTGGTATTTCACTGGGTTAAATGTCAAATGTGAAAGATTAAATTGTTTGTTTAGTTCTGGGCACAGAGAAAGGTGTTAAATTACATTAATATAACGTACACAATAAAGCCAGATACAGTGGTACAGGCCTGTAATTCTAGTACTTGGGAGAGATATGCAGAAGGATCCTGAATGGTCAAGGGTAGACTGAGCTGCAGGTCAGTGGGAGTTACATAATGAAACCTTGTCCCCAAAATAAAAGCAACCTCTACCCCTCAAATAGAATGAATATATTATAGTGGACACATGGCAAGCCTTGGATATTTTTGTGGACATATACTCTATATGAAATGAAATTTATATATTAAATAGTACTGTTTGATAACTTTATACACATATAAACCATGAAACCATTGCCACGATCTAAAGGTTTCTTCCTGCCCCTTTGTGATCGCTCCCATCTGCCTAATCCCCAGGAAACTATTGATCCCTTGTCACTATAGATAAACTTACATTTTCTAGAATTTTCTATAAGTGGATTTATCCAGTTGATACTGTCCCCCCACTCACTTCTTCTGCCAGCACAGTTATTCTGAAGTCTGTATGTGCTGTTCCACATTCTTTTCTACTCTTAAATAGTATTCTAGTATGTGAGTACATTAGAATTTGTACTTTTATTTTAATTAATGACAACTTGCTATTTCCAGTGTTTTGATTTTACAAATACAGGTGCTGTGGAATTTTATGTTGCTGTCTTTGTGTGAATATATTTCTTGTCTCTAGTAAAGTCACAGTTGTAGAATAGCTGGATCTTGTGACAGGTTGATTAGAACATGTCTCTTTTTTTGTGTGTGTGATTTCCAGGAATTTTACTGAATATACTTTAGTTGAGGGAAAAGCATCACATATAACACACTGTCAATAGCATAGGAAAATTGGACAAATCCCCTTGTGCCATCTTCAGTCTGTAAAGCCCCAGCAATTTTCCTTTGCTTTACTTTCCCCAAACCTAAGACTCTTATTAGCTGTGAATAATGGTGCAGTAATGTGAGACCTCTCAGCTTCAGAATCTCTCCTTTGCTCGTGGGTTTGCTCTGAGATGGTACTGTACTAAGAGTTTCTGCTGACCTAAAGAGAAGACTTCTTTGTCCAGGACACTGGCAGGCAGAGGATGGGAGATGCTTGTTCCCAAGACACTGACATAAGGAAAAGAGGTCTTAGGATCCCACAGCGCACGGGATTCCAGACAGCTGGGGTCTGTCCTGGTCGTTGAGTAAGCAGGTGTAGTGGGGATTGAAGTTTCTTCTAGACAGTACAGTGACAGTGGGGCCTGACAACAGGGTGGCAGGAGCAAACACATTAGCCACTTGGTATTTCAGCAAGCCATGCAGTTCTGGAGAAAGAAATCAGGAAGGAGGGTGAGAACACAGAGGTGAGCTGCATTCAAATAGCAGGGTTCATTCCCCAGTGAACCTCAGAGCCCTCTCAGCACTGCAGGGCTTCCTCCATGTACCCCTTCAGTTTGTGGCCTAACCCAAGCAGGCTGGGGCTCTCCACAAGTCCAATATTGTGGTGAATACGTCTTGCAGCTACTTTCTCCAAAGCTGTGTGTAGTTTACTCCAGGCAATGGTCTTTTCTTCTATTTTCAGACCTTTTAAGTAGTGGGTGATCACCTTGTCTTCTGATTTCTTATGAAATTGTTGTTAATGGCCATAGCAGAAATGAATACCTTGCTCCATGTAACACGCAAGATTCTTCATATTCAGTGCCTTCTGGAAATTTGCCTGTGCTTCTTCATATTGGCGAGTTTATGCTTGCACTTCAGCCATGCAAACTTAAGCCATCTCAAATGTGGGCCTGAGTTTCACAGTCTCTTGAAATTCACAAATGGCCTATTGTGCCAATTTCTGCACATTGTCCTGTCTTCTGGGCTGCCCCTTTCTGGATGTCATGCGTTGGATCAGCTGTTACTTGTAGCCCTATTTGGTAGTGCAGGTAGCCAGAGGCAGGTGATGCCTGCAAGGCCCTGTGTAGCAGATGGAGAGCTTTGTCTATGCAACCTTTCTTTCAGTAAAACTTGGCTGCATGGCCAAAGACATAGGGTTGGCTCCTGAGGGCTTCTTCAATGTGTATTTCTGCTTCAGCTGTTTCTCCTAACCCCTGAAGCTTCAGCGCAAGATAATCTTTAATATATGCATCTTCTGAATTTAACTTGACAGCCTTCCTTAGGACTTCTAGAGCAGTATTATTGCCATCACAGTCTTGGCGATAGACTACAATAGCATAGCCAATGTTGTATTTAGGGTTTTCAGGCTCCACTTTCAGAGCCTATACAAAGCAGGCATGGCTCATTTATAATTCTGTCCTCCACACTTCAGCGAGGCCCAGCCTTCCTCACACATCTGGGTACACTCCATCCTATAGTGGAGGAGACTTAAAAATTCTTTGCAAGTGTTCTCCACCTTGTCCAGGTAGGTCTGGGCTTCTGGCAAGCTGCCCATGTGGTAATGCACCCAGGCACATTGCCCCGGGTCACCAGGCTTCTCTTGCCCAACTGCTCTCCCTGGATCAAGGCTTCTGCTTCTTTCAAACTCTGCAGGGCTTCCTCATGCTGGCCTTTCATGGTGTCTCATGTAGGCCAGGAGGTTGAGCATTCCCACTGGGTTCATCTTGTATAGGAACTCAACCTCCTAGAGAGTCTCATTTCCAAATCAGGTATGTCAATGTCTTCAAACAGCAGCTTCCGTGTGAAGTGACATCTCAGCTGAATTAGATTCTGCTTGACCTGAGCACCACCAGCATTCTCTCTTCAAGGGCCCTGAGGTAATATGGGGGTCACTCCAGCCTCTGCCCCACAGGCACCTTGTCAGAAACATGTTGAGCTCAGGACATGCTCTACTTCCTCTGAGCTCCTCCATTGTGGGGGCCCACAGAGGGAACATATCTTTTTAAGAAACTTCCAAACTGTTTTCATTCCCACCAGCAGTGTATTAGAGCTCAGGTTCCTCTACATTTTGCTAATACTTGTGCCTGGTTTTGGTTTTGTTTTTGTTTTTTACTTTAGGCAGTCTAGTAAATGAGCAGGGCCATTTCACTGTGGCTTCAATTTTTATTTTCCTAATCACTAATAAAGTTGTAAATTTGTATGTGATATTAGGTATTCACATGATGTAATGTGAACCATCTATTCACACATTTTGCCTATTTTATTTTTTTTGTTGTTTATTTTTGAGATTGTTATTACATTTCACTTCTTCCTTTCCTTCCTCCAAACTCTCCCATATATCCTTTCCTATTCTCCTTCAAATTCATGGCCTATTTTTTCATGAATTGTTATTGCATGCATGTTTCTGTTTGTCTATGCATATGTATTTTTAAGTATAACCTGTTGAGTCCCTATTTTACTTGTATGCATGTTTTCAGGGCTGACCATTTGGCACTGGACACAATTGGTGTGTTCTTCCCTGCGGAAGACTACCTCTCTCACTCCCAGCTTTTCTGGGTTGCCTGCAGTTCTTTAGGTACATTTGAGACCCTGTGGGCTTTTCTCTGTCCATTTTTGCACGTTCATTGGTGTCCACTTTGTTCAGCTCACAATTGGATGGTCATGTTGGTGAGACTTCACAGGTATAGCTTCTGATATTACTAAGAAACACAATTTCACAGCAAAGTCCCTGATCCTCTAGGTCTTAAAATCTTTCTGCTCTCTCTTCTGCAGTGATCCCTGAGCCTTAGGTATGGGTATTTTTTAGATGTATCCACTGATACTGGGCTTCACAACTCTGTATATTGATTGGTTGTGCTTTTCTGTAATGGTCTCCATCTGTTGCAAAGAGAAGATTCCTTGATTTGGGATGAAGATTACACTTATCTGTGGGTATAAGGGCCAATGTTAGTAGATTTTCATTAGGGATATGCTGGTTTAGTAAATTAGTAGATGTAGTTTCTCCTTCAATAACCATGATTTCACTATCACTGAGAAGCTAGCTAGGTTTCCAGTACCAGACATGGTGTCTTACTTAGAGTTACTATGGCTGTGATGAAGCACCTTGACCAAAGCAATTTGGGGACTAAAGTGTTTATTTATTATTCCATGTCACTGTTTATCATTGAAAGAGGTCAGGACAGGAACTCAATCTAGGCAGGAACCTAGAGTAGGGAACTGATATAGAGCCCATGGAGGAACACTGCTTACTGGTTTGTTCCCTCTGCCTTGCTCAGCCTGCTTTCTTATAGAAAACAGGACCTTCCCAATCAATTACTAATTAAGAAAATACCCCATAGGTTTGCTTGTAGCGAGGCCTTATGGATGTATTTTCTTAATTGATGTTCCATTCTCTCAGATGACTCTAGTTGTGTTAAGTTGACATTAAATGAGCCAGTACAACTGGTATCTCTCTTGTTAAGCTGGTTAATTAGAGAACAGTTAATTACCACCAACTGGTATGTGTGCCACACCATGCTGGTCATTGATGTGGTTTGTAGGCATGATACCTGGGTAGGATTGTTGATGCCTCCCTCCTTTGGAACCTTACATAGCACCTTCTAGTACTGTGGAGGCTAGAAAATTTCATATATGAATACTACATTTATATAATTTCCCTCTCCTCTTTCCTTTCCCCATTTTTCCCATGCTCTCTCATTCATATTTATAAATTATAAATACAACCTGCTGGGTTCATTTAGTGTTGCTTATGTATATGTGTTAATTCTTTCGTCTTGGGATTCTACCAAGGGTCTCATCCCTGAACTGAGAGGGACTGATTTTCCTTTAAGCAGCCATTAATTGCCTATAGCTGTTCATATAGGAGAAATTTACCCCATTCACATTGGCATACCAATTGGTATTGTAGTTTCTCAGACCTTGTATAGGCAAGCATATTGTTGAAACTAATGTGTACAATTTCATAACAGGCATCCTGATCCCCTGGCTCTTCCATTCTGTCTGCCTTGTCTTTTGTGTTGTTCTCTGAACCTTAGGTATAGGGGTTAGTGCTGGATACCCCTCCAACAATTGCTCTTTGTGTTTTTACCAGTTATGTCTTTCTGTAATGGTCTCTTTCTACTGCAAAAAGAAGTTTCTTTTATAAGAGTTGAGAGAACTTCATTTATCTGTGGGTTTAAAATAAATATTTATATGCAACTTGAAATTATATTGGTTAAAGAAGTGATAGTAGTAAAGTCTCCTCTAAGTTCCCTGGCCTCAGCAGCCTTGGGTTGTGGGCTAGATTTACAGTATCCCTTATTGAGGGGCCTTTAGTCCAAGTAGACATCTGTTGGTTACCCTCAGGATATAAGTGCCACTATTTCACCTTTCTTGGTATCTTGAGGTTCTTGTCATTGTTGTGGTTTGTAGGAATTACAGTGAGATTACCATGGAAAACAAATACCTGTAATTTTTTTCCCTGCTTTTAACATGGTTTATTCTTGGTGCATTTACTTTACATATTCTTCTTTATGGATGTTATGCTCTTTGAAATTATTTTCCTGTGTGTATAGAGATGGTTTTTTATTTTCTTTTGTGTTTTTTTCCTTTGGTGAACTTGTCTGCTTTTATAGTAATAGAATCTTGCATTTCAGGGGTCCTGTCAATCTTATATTCCAGGGATGTACTTTTTTTTTTTTGATGTGTTAGTTATCCTTTTATATAGTATTGTATTGGTTAAGTAGATTTGCAGGTAGTGTCTGTCCATTATGTGGGGTGTTCATTTACAGCTTTTTTCTTAGTGCACCTGTCATGTTTTGGTATTAGGATACGGTTAGCCTTATGAAATGAACACAATAATTAGCCTAGACAGCTAGACCACCTAGACCAGTGAGCCTCCCCAGTGCTGAGATTACAAGGCATGCTACTACTCCCAGCTTTCTTTTTAAATGTGTGTTCTAGGGATTGAATTTAGGTCCTCAGCCTTAAACTACAAACATCTCACTAACTGAACTGTCTTCCTTGTCCTGTCTTACATTGAATTTTAAATTTCAAATTTAGTTTTTAAAATATGTAGTGTTCTTCTGGGCCTGGAGAGATTGCTCAGTGGTTAAGAGCATTTGTTGGTCTTGCTGCAGACCTGCCAACACCCACATGGTGGCTCAAAACCATCTGTAACTCTGTCTATAACTCTAATTCCAGGGGATCTGACTTCCTTTTTTTGAAGCTGCATGCACCAGAAACATGTATGTTGCACATACATATTTACAGATAAAATACTCATATATATAAAATAAAATATGATAAAAAAAGCTATTTTTTATTTTTATTTTTAGATGTTTGAGACAGGATCTCACTATGTAGTCAAAGCTTGTCTTGAACTCACAATCTTCCTACCACAGCCTCCCAAAGGCTAGGCTTACATACAACCTTGGCTTACATACAGCCAATATGTCTTGCCTGTATTTTCATTTTCATTCAGTTCAAAATACTTTCCCTTTTTGTTCTTTGACCAATGGTTATTTGAAATAGTTTGCAAGTATTTGGAGATTCTCTAAAGAATGTTGAATTAGTGATTTGTAATTTAATTCCATGTAGAAACCATACTTTATGATTATTAATATCTTTTAATTTGTTAAATTTTTTTGTGACCTCAAGTACAGTCTGTCTTGGTGAATATTCTAAATTTATCTAAAAAATTATGTATTCTGCTCTTGGTTCATCCAGTGTTTGTGATGTCTGTGAGGTCCACTTGCGTTCATCTGAAGATGGTGTTCAAGTCTCTTTGGTTTTCTGTCTTCCTCTCTGATCAATTATTAAGAGAGAGGCATTGAATTCTGATTGCAGTTTTCCTTCAGGCCTTGAGTAGTTTCCTATGAACGCTCAGTGACTAGCACTCTGGAGATACTTCCTTCAGGTCTCTGGTGTCCTTTGGGGGCTTTTTTCTCTTTGGTGCTTTGCCACCTTCTCTTGCTTACCTTTATCCATCCCTTGAAGTCTGAAGATGTGCTGTCATTTGCTGGTTCCTTTCTTATATTGTGGACTAGAAATTCTGCAGGAAGTGAGCTGAGGAAATTACAAGTCATACCTTGTTTTCTGTCATTCAGGTCCTTCTTCCTTTTGTAGCTTTAAGTCTAATGCCTTGAAAACCTTTGTCTCATTTGTTTTATCTAGTGAGCATTGAACTAGTGGGTTTTTTTTCTTTAAACTGTTTTTTAACTTATCTGTTTATTTTATTGATGTTTTTGCTTGCATGTATATCTGTGTAACAGTGTCAGATCTCTAGAGTTACAGACAGTAGTGAGCTGCCATGTGGGTGCTGGGAATTGAAACTGGGTCCTCTGGAAGAGCAACAAGTGCTCTTAACCGCTGAGCCATCTCTCCAGCACCATGGTTTTGTTTGTTTTTTTATTTCTGGAGTAAATCATAATTTCACCCATTTAATTAAATGTGTTAAATCTCTACTTAATTACTTTATTTTAGCAGAAATTATGGGTTATAAGGCATGTCTGATATGATAATCATACAGTGCTAAATAACTCCTGTAATATACTACAGAGGGATCTACAAACATACAGGCAGGTACATATGTGTATTTGTGTTTTCATATACTTTTCAAACTCTAGTATGATGAGTAAAATGATCTGCCAACACTAAAAAATAATGAATTTTGTATAGGCTTAAGTGGGATGATGATGTTATCTAAAACAGGTTTTGAAATGTGATAGATTTCACCATGTGAAAATGGAACACTTTGGTATATATATTTTTGTTATGTGCTAAACCACCCAGTTTCAATTAGATTTCATCTCTTAGTGCCTTCACAGAATCATGAGGCAAACACTAAGTACCTCTGTTTCAAACTGTACTATGGAACTTTCACACATTCTGGTAGGAATGAGCAACACAAAGAGAATGACATCACTGCTTTGAAAAACTGCATGGCAGTTTCTTGTAACATTACCGTGCAACCCAGCAGTCCTACTATTAAATGCTGGCTTTTTTGAGACAGAAATATAGTTCACAGAAAAAAAATCTGAATATTTTTGCAAGTGAGATAAATGGTAGGTATATGACGCAGAGATAAAGAAGCCAAACTCAAAAGTCTGTGCAATGTATGGTTCCGTTTATGTGAACCTCTTGTATAGGCAAATTTAGAGATAGAAATCAGTAACTAGTTGTGGTGGTGCACACCTATAATCTCAGCATTCCAGGTGGCTGAGGCATGGTTTGAGGACACCATGGGGTACAGAGTGAGACATTGTCTCAAAAGAATGAAAGGAGAAAAGAGAAAGTGGGCGGGGGGGGGGTGGTATGAATCCTAATTGGTCTTTTTTTTTTGGGGGGGTTGGTTTTTGTTTGTTTTTTTTCAAGACAGGGTCTCTCTGTGAAGTTTTGGTGCCTGTCCTGGATCTCACTCTGTAGACTAGGCTGGCCTCGAACTCACAGAGATCCTCCTGGCTCTGCCTCCCAAGTGCTGGGATTAAAGGCATGTGCCACCAACATCCAGCCCTAATTGGTCTTAATAATAAAAACCTGGAGCAGATATCAGGGTGAAAGCTGAAAGATCAGAGAAGCAGAGCAGCCAGCCACTAGAGAGACTTCTTACCTCTATTGAATCCTCAGAGCGAAAGAGCCAAGCTCCTGTCTCCACCCTGCCTTATCACTTCCCCTCTCTGCCCAGCCATATCACTTTCTGTTTCCTCCTCCCAAGTGCTGGGATTAAAGGTGTGTCCCTCCCAAGTATTGGGATCAATTGCATGAGATCCTAAATGCTGAGATTAAAGGTGTGTGCTACCACTGCTTGGCCTCTAGTGGCTAACTCCACACTCTGATCTTCAGGCAAGCTTTATTTGTTAGAGCACAAACAAAATATCACCTTAGTGGGGATAATGAAAGAAGAGGAAGAAGAAAAAAATAATTGGACCAGTGGTTAAACAGTTGCCAACAGGGGGGTACAGGAACTGTTTTCCCTCTTGGTGTGATCAAATTCTGTGTCAGTTATCCTGTAGTCCCACAGCTGTGCAGGGAAAACCAGTTAACATAGCAGATTCTCATTCTTAGAAAGGGATGATTACAAGGTAGAATCTTGACTGACATCTCGAAACTTGAATGGTATACAGTTCTTTACCCTGACAAAGATTCCATAATTTATGTATCTCTGTTCCTAACTAGACTCTTTGTACAGTGCAGTTAATTGAAAACATCAGTTTATTTTCTGAGAGTCAGTAATTATGTTACGTGCTAGGCTGAGGTGCCTAAGCAACCAGTTCCAAATAGAAACTGTGGGAGATGATTCTCTAATGAGCTTCCCTAGAGAAACATTTCACATATGTTATTACAACTCACTGCTGAAAGAATTAAGTACATCCTGTGTGAGTGCATTGGGAAGACTCTGGAAGCTTATACCTGGTTTCTCTATGCTTTGCTTCCTGTCTTTCACCCTTTGTTGATCCTGACTTGTATACTGCTGCTGTAAGAAATCTTAGCCCCAAGGATGGCTGTTTGTGAATCCCCAGTGAAGCCCTGAATCTGAAGACACTCAAAAGGATTCTGATACAGCCGTATACATTTGTTAAAACTCATAATAGTGTCTTTTAAACAACCGAAATAAAAAACCCCAACTTATGTATTGTTTTAAATGTATTTACAAATTTTGAGAACCTATTCTCCATGCTGGGATGCCTTGCCCATCCATGCCATGCAGGGGGAGGAGCTTGGTCCTGCCTCAGCTTGATAAGTCATGCTTTGTTGACTCCCATGGGAGGCCTGCCCCTTTCTGAACAGAGACAGAAGAGGAGTGGATAGGGGAGGGGCTAGATGGGAAGTAGCTGGAGGAAATGGAAGGAGAAGAGGGAGGGGAAACTGTGGTCAGTATGTAAAATAAATGAAAAATTTAATAAAAAGCAAAAAATGTATTTACAAAATAATTAAAAGTTCTTATGACTTGTAAAAGTAACCATTTATTCATGATTAGAACACTGTCTTATGGATGACTTGGGCATAGAGCATAAACATTAGGTTATGCGTTATGTAGTTATTAAGTTTTGAAAAATAATTAGTAATTTTTACTATTGGAAATATTATCTATTGACCCTGTTACTTTTACCTTAAATAGTGATGTTAATTATTGCTTTATATGTAACATGTAATAGACCACAGTTGATGGACTGAAGATGGAGCTGGAATCTTTGGAGGTCATATACCTAGAGAGAGAATTCTACAACAGCTGGTGTTGTAGAAATTAGAGAGAGAAATTAGTAGCAGGCTATTGCTGTGCTTTAGGCTGTATTTTAATCAAGCCCCAATTAGAAAATTTTTGCAAAGTGAAAACTGAGATCAGAACATTTTTCATTCTATGTAATCTATATAGATAGCCTAGTATAATAAAGAGCTTTGATTATAATCTATGATCACTGAAAATCTTTTGGAACTGTACATGTGTAAGATAGCCTACCACAACTCTTTCCACATCATCAGCTTTCCAAAAGTATCTTGCCTCAGTGGTACCATTGTTAGAAGCTGTTGAAAAAACCTGCTTGTTTTGAAGGTACCACACTACCTGCTTCTTGGAACCAGTCTTCTAGTTGACTAGCTTCTAGCTTTGCATTCAGCTTTCTAAGCATCCTTAGCTACAAGGGGTAAATTATACCCTAGACACACCTGGTGTTTTTTTTATCCAAACTCTTTTTTGGGGGGGCGGGGTATGTGTATCTTCAGTGCTATTTCTGCCTTCAATGCTTTCAAACTGTCAATTGTGACAATATCTAGAAGCCTTTTTTTTTTTTCTCTTAGAAACATTACTCTGTAGGTTGCTTCTGTTTCTATATGTTCTCAGAACATTTGGCATATATTGGGTACATGGTTTCTTTTTTTCTCACATACTTTAAGATACTTGTAGAACACATGTCTATAACTTATTTCTATATTCCTAGTCCCTGGATCAAGACATGGCATATGCTACTGGGTCTTTCATGTGTGACACTGAGTGAAGAAAAGAGCAGATGTGGTAGCTTCTATGGATATCTCCTCTTGTGGTTTTACATTTTCTCTTCTTTTTATTTTTATTTTGTTTCCTAGCAAGATGAGATCTGTCTTAAATTTGCTTGGGAATACAGAAACGAATTCTGTACCCAGGAGGAGATGCATTGTTTTCAAAGTATTCCTATTGCCTTCTCCTGATATTGGTTGAACAGCCATGTTTTGGCAGATCCGTGCCTATGGAGGCAATGCTCATTCCCATGCCTGCTGTTCATGGGCTCGGCCTGCATGTTGAGTCTGATAGTAAACTTACTTGCTTTTATAGAGACACACCTCCCTCAAATTTTCTTCTAGAAATTAAAAATGCACATTCTATATCCATTTCTTTTCTACAGATTTCTTTTCTGTAGACAATCATGGTTTCTATTAATTTACCTAAGCTTATTTTAGTTAGGCTACATTTTTTAAATTAATATATCTAGGTACAAATATGAGCAATTGAATAAGTTTATTCAGGCTTTATTTGTATTGTATTTTAATAGAAAAATTTGTTAAACTAAAATATATTTGTTAGTTTTTAAAGTTTGTGAGGGCTTTCCCTGCTCCAACCTTCTTTATCTTTTGAAATTTTGGAGTGAAATAATCATCTTTTTATGAATGACATTCATGTTTCTTTGGCATCTTTTGTTTCTTTTGCATTTGCATGCATATATATACATGCTTGTATGTGTAGAATCTGTAGTTAGATATTAGATATCTTCCATAATTGCTTACCACCTTTAAAGTGTTTTATTTTTCATTTTGGTGAGGCATTTTTATTGAACTTTGGTGCTCACTCTTTGGCCATGCTGTCTGGCCAGCAAGCCCTGATAGCCTTTTGTCTCTACCTTTTCAACACTGGGATCAGAGGCACACACTGCCTTCACCAGCTTTTTATGTGGGTTCTGGGTATCAAACTTGGGTTTTTAATATTTGCTTAGCAAGCATTTTACCTCCTGAGCCATGTCTGCAGCCTTGTTTACTTCTTTTTGCCTTCCTCTTTGAAGTTTTCTTCACTGTTGTCAGCAGATCTATACTAAATTCCAGTAATTTTCAACTGTGTCAATGTAGTTGAATATCGGAGCCCACATGCAGGCATACAGACACTCATCTTGTTGCCTGCACTGCATCTCTAGAGTTTTACTTGGTTTGGGTTGTGTATTATTTATTTCGTGCATTGTTTTTATCCCCCCTCACAAGTTTGTGTTTTTAGAGAGGGCACTCGAGTACTCTGAAACTGAGGTACTGGTCTTGGTTTTATGCACTGTTCCTTTTTATACTGATAGGGTTTGTGAATGTCCCTTTGCTTTTATTGAACCAGTACTTTCACGCTCACTGTCATCTCTCAGCAGGAGATACAAAGCTGCTGTTGGTACAAAATTCTGAGCTTCTGAAAAGTTAAATTGTAATTATAGTTTTTCATGCATCATATTAATTTGCTATACTATGGGCCTCTATAAAAAGATAAATGCTGAAATTAAGGTTGAGTTTGACTTTTGCTGTATTACCTTTTGGTATTTTTTAAAGATTTTAAAGTATGTTTTAGGCTATTTTCTTATTGTTTTTAAGTTGTAACTACTTCTAGTGCTTTATACAAACATCCAGAAATTTTTTGATAACTGGAAAATGAAAGGGAAGAACTGTAAATTTGGATAAAAATGGATGAATTTTATTACAACTGTTTGGTAATAAAAGTCAGCATGAATTTAAGGACTTATAGTACAGTATGATAGGAAACGTGAAGACAATTGTAATGTGATTGTTCTTTCAACTAATTGTGTAAAATGATTTATGGACTGAAAAGCTACTTATCTTCATTTTTAAATCTCTTTTCTTTTGCTTGACTTGCATAGTGAAATCACTTGTTAAGTGTCTAATTCAAGATACACACTGCAACCCTCATTTGTAAAATCCAGTTTCCTACTAGGTTTTTCAGGTTTTTAGTCTTTGAAATAGTTTCTTTTGTGAGATGTTATGTTGATTATGTACCTACTAATTGGGAGGCTTTTTAAATTAAAATGCTGCACGGATTTCAGCAAATTTTTGCTTTTAGGGCTGCCATTATAATAGTGTGTTAAGTATCCATTTCAAAGAAGAAATCTGAGATAGAAAGGATTTATGTGCTTCATATGCCTGTTTTAGGAAGTATTGCTCTTCTAGAATAAGGTCAAGATGGGTCTCTGATCAGTATCAGAAGAAGAAGGGAATCTATTTTCAAACTTTTTTAGAATTCAATTGTTTTTGAGAGCACAATATCTGTGGCATATCGATTGTCAGGGTCTCGTAGTTAGTCAAAGGCTATCTCCTTTGACTCACCCCTTAGCATGGTGTCATCCTCCTTGTTGTGATAGATTGTTACAATCTCAGGCAGTGTAATTACACACTAGCCAAGTGGGTCATTTATTTCTTTACCTTCACCATTTACCAAAAATCTCCTTTATCTTTGGGAGCCAGATCTTTCTTTTGCAGTAAAAGCAAAATAATGGCACATAAAACATTAGATGTAAGAGCAAAGCACATTAAAATTATGAAGAGAATAACTTTTAAATAAGCAAACTGTTACATGTATGTAAAGTACTCAGAATGTCTGGCAGATACCCATGTTGTTTATTATTTCTATTAATGTCAATGTATGATTTTTAATGTTTGAGGGAAATGAAATATATAGATACTTTGCCTTGCTTTGTTACTTGCAATGTTTAATCTTAGCTTTCAGAAAAAAATTTAACAATGGATTCATGAATAAACTCTTTAACTTTACTTAAAAACAACATATTAAATAGACTCAGATATAAGAAATGATGTAAGGAAAACAGGTTTCCTCTTTAACCCATGTTCATCGAGAGCTTAACTTTCCTCCTATACCCTGAGGTTTTTTTTTTCATAATAACTAAGTGCATTAATGGTTTTTAATTTTACATATAAACACAACATTTAAGATTTCCACATCTAATTAATGACATATACTAATACAAAAAGTATAATACTTAGAAATTATTTCTAAACTGTTATATTTTCTTATATGATGTAGAAACAGTATAATTTTTAATGATTGCTTCTCTGCCTTTTGACTAAGATACTGTTCTTATCGGTTTAATAAAAATTTTAATGATAGTCTCAATTGTGCAACTTTATGGTAAATAAAATGATACCTTAATACATATGTATAGACCTGATGATCAAGTCAAGGTAATTAGTATTTCTATCTCCTAAAACTTCAGAAAATTACTTTGATTAACAAGTAGCAATTTTATATATGTAGTATTTGTTATGTATAGTGTGATATTTTAATACAAGCGTACAATCTAAACTGATCAAACTGAGGGAATAAACATTTCTATTTTCTTGTTTTAGGGGCTTGACGCTTTCTATTATTCATCAAATCTATAATGGATTATTGTGAATTATACTCCCCATTATGCTGTAGAAAACTAGTTACTTCTTGTTTTGTTCATAATTACTAATTACATGAAGAAAAATACATTGTGTTTTCTTTAAAGGTATAGTTTAAAATGCAATCTACTTTATCTTAAAAACAAACAAAAAATCTTTTCTTCTGCATGTGGACTCTATCCTCTGAACTGCTATCTGATTTTTCTTATTTGTTAATGCTATTCTATCTATGCTCACTTCTTTACTTTTTTTCTCCCCAACTCCTACTTTTTGTTGCAAGCCTAAAGTGGGTAGACATTGTTCCTCTAGGGCTGGGTATTTGCACCCAGTGATGTCTTACGCAGTACTATAGTGGGCAACATTATTGGCTTTTTGTGTATTTGACACATTCTAGTAAAGCTACCAATTCCTCAACTATTTCTGCTCATAATACTTTCAAAGTGTGTTATATATGATGCTTATTTCTATATTTTGTCGTAATTGTTACCCTAGTGTTTACAATACTGTTCCAAACATTGTGTAGTTAATAGCAAGTAAAATATATCAAGATCCCTACCTTCTTGGCTCTTACATTTTAGTATAACATTCTAATGCTCAATAAACATTCACCGATACTTAGTGTGATTCAAATACCTTCTGCACACAAGGGGATTTTATCTGAATAAGTGGTGTTAGGTATTTTTCCTTTAAAAAATTATTTTGTATTGTTTAACAATTTTGTACATGCATATGATGTGCTTTGGTCAAGCCCACTCCCCATTTCTTCCCCTCCAGTCCCTGCCTTTATTCTACCTAACACCAGTCTTTCCCAATCTTATTGCTGCCTGCATGTGCATGTGTCTTAGGACCATCTCCTGGAGCATGGGTAGTCTCTTGGGGCCTGTAACCTTAAAGAAAACTTAACTCTTTCTCCAGGAGCCATCAGTTGCTAATAGTTCTTCAACTACAAGTGGGACTTCATGGCCACCTCATTATTCCATGCTGGAATTTTGAATGACTTGACCCCACGCAGGTCATCTATGTGCTGTGAGTTCACGTGTGCCTTTGCCCTGTTGTGTCTGGGAAACATTGTTTCACTGTAGTCATCCACTGCCTCTGGCTCTTACACTCTTTCCTTTCCTCTTCTATCATGATTCCTGAGCATTAGGAAGAGGGGTGTGGTATAAATATCTCATTTAGGTCTTAGACTTCACAGTCTCTCATTCTCCCCACATTGGCTAGTTGTGGATCTCTGTGTTATTTGCCACCTACTACTAAGAGAAACTTCCCAATGAGGGTTGATAGATGCACTAATATGTGGGTACAATGATACCAGTACATGAGTACCTGAGAAGAGCTTTAATATTATTTTCATTTATCAGAAGAATACTAGTAGGTTCTCCCCTAGGACATAGGACCTTTCTGTCAATAAGTCCATAGCCCCACTAATGGTATCGGGCACAGGTGCATCTTATGAAGCTAAAACTGTTTATGAATGAAAAACAAAAGAATTAATACTGTCAACGAAAGTTGTTTAGTTGAAATAAGGGGATGTTATTGGAATAGGATTCCTGATAAGTGACACAACATTGTATTTTTTCCATAGTATCGATTTAATGCTTATTCATAGCACTTGCATCATATATTTAATTGATCCTTAAAATTATTTTCTTGCTAGTTAATAGTATTTACTGAAGTAGAGAACTTGCTTACTATGTCCCCAGCTGAATTTTATTTTATTTTTTCAGTCTGATTATTTTCCTCTCTCCCAGATCCTCTTTACCTCCCCTTCCTCCCAAACCCACACTCTTTCTTTCTCTCTTTCATTAGCAAACAGACATCTAAAAAATAATAAGTAAAATAAGATAAAATAAAACAAACATACTGAAATAAGTCAAAATAAACAAACAAACTAAAGAAAAGACAAAGAACAAGAAACATGTTTATATCCAGACACGCATGTTCTCACACACAGAAATTCCGTAAACACAAAACTGAAAACCATAATATATTCACAAAAGACCTGTAAGGTAAAAGAAAGGAAAAAAAGAAACAGAACCTCCACAAGTGCTGTTGAGTTCATTTTGTGATGGCCGCCTACTGCTGGGGATGGGTCTGACCTTGAGAGTGGTTTCTACCTAGTGAGACTGCATTGAACAAAACTAAATTTTCATTTGCAAAGAGTTATCAATTGGTGACAGCATCTGGGTTAAGGATGATGGCTTGTGTCCACTTTTCTTCTCAGCACTGGGACTCCATCTAGTGCAGACCTGTGCAGGCCCTGTGCATGCTCCCTCAGTCTCTGAGTTCCTATGTGTGTTGATCATGCTGTATTGAGAAGGCCTTTTTCTTTGATGTCCTTCATCCACGCTTGACTCTTACAGTCTTTCCACATCCTCTTCTCCAGAGATTTGATGGAGACATCCCATTTAGGACTGAGTGTCCTAAGGTCTCTCATTCTCTGCCCATTGTCCAGTTGTGGGTCTCTGTATTTGTTCCCAACTACTGCCAGCAAGAAACTTCTCTGATGATGGGTGATCAACACACTGATCTATGAGTACAGCCAAATGTTGTTAGAAGTCATTTTATTGCTACATCCTTTAAGCAGAATAGTGGTTTTGGTTTTCCACTAGGTCTCTGGGCTATCTTGACTCATGTTCTTGGCCACTCAAGCAATATCATGGTTGGGTTCCACCTAATAGAGTGGACCTTAAATCCAATCAGTTAGTGGTTAGTTACTCCCAGAAGCTTTGTGCAAATATTGCACCAACATTATCTTAAAGGGAGGATGTAGTCATAAATTTTCCTGTGTCCTACCTAGTTCCAAAGTTGATCAGACCTAAATAAACACACAGAGGCTTATATTATTTACAAACTGTATAGTCTATGACAGTCCTCTTGCTAGATAGCTCTTATATCTTAAATTAACCCATTTCTATTAATCTATGTTTTGCCACGTGTTCTGTGGCTTTATCTGCATCCCATTACATGTTGCTCTTTGGGCAGCTGGCTGGTATCTCTTTTGCTTCTCCTTTCTCTTCCTGTCTGTTTGGATTTTCCACCTGCCTCAAAGCTGCCTTGCCATAGGCCAAATGGCTTTATTTATCAAGCAATTAGAGCAACATAGTTTCACAGCATACAGAAAGACATTTCCCCCATCACCTCCCTTTTTCTGTCTAAACAAAAGGAAGGTTTTAACTTTAACCTGGTAAAATTACATATATCAAGCAAGAATTACAGTTACAATATCTAGTCTCTTTGTATTTTGCAAATTCAAAGAAAATATTCTATTTATCCTATATTTGTAAGTATAAGGTTTCATATCTAACTTATCTTTTATCATAACCAAGGAAAATTATAACTATTTAGTCTTCAACTACATCAAAGATCCCAGAAGGATATAATATTACCTAAGTGTGGGACGTTTGCCCACCAACCCCACAGCTCCCCAGAGTTTTCTTGAGTGTGAGCAGCAGGAAATATTAGATAGAAGGATTTATTGCTGAGAATCTTGCGGACATAAACAGATAGAAAATAAAGGATAGCCTCGAGAGGACCTGGATCCTTTTCCAACGGGCCCTGATGGTTTCTGCCTCAGGGTCTGTGGAGCAAAAGACCTCCCCCCCAGCACAGCCAAGTGCAGATCATCTCAGACACCTGCTCTCAGGCCCGTGGTCTTAATCATCCTCTCTATGCGGACCTGCTGCTTAAAGCCAGAGGAACCTGAAAACAGGCTCCCACACCTAAGTAAACAGGAAATGCATTGTAAGTACTTCTAAAATTGTGGAAATGACAGAGACAGCTGCCTGCCTGGACAGTCATCCAAAGTTCCTCTGCACCATTGGGGCATCCATCTTCAGCTCATAGGTCTCTCAGTCATTTTTCTCTGTGTCCTGTAGAATGTCTGGCAGTTTATTCTGTGAAGCAGGAACTGAAGGATCATCTTGCCTTGCAAAGTTCAGTGGTCACCTTCCTATGGGTCCTGCATGTCCAGTTTATACAACATTTTGTCAAGCAGTCCAGGCAAGAACAGTTTCTTGCCCAAATGGCTAACTTTTGCCATGAAGAAGATAAACTCCATATGGAGTGTCTTTGGTGCCCATCATCTTCCTTGATGTAATTGTTGCTGCCAGGAGCAGATGTGTCTCATTGTCCAGAAAAGTCTTAAGTTTTTAAAACATTTTAAATGCCATATTCTGTAGGTCTTTGAAGTGTTTGAAGATTACCTATCTAATTGAATTATATCTGTGTATATCTAGAAAACTTAACTAACGTGACTATAAGTTTGATTATCATGGAGACTAATTATTAATCTGTATTTCTTAATTATCCATTACAATTTCAAATGGGCTGCACAAACATAAAACCTTTTTTTTTTTAATTTTTATTTTTTTTGGTTTTTCGAGACAGGGTTTCTCTGTGTAGCTTTGCGCCTTTCCTGGGACTCACTTGGTAGCCTAGGCTGGCCTCGAACTCACAGAGATCCGCCTGGCTCTGCCTCCCGAGTGCTGGGATTAAAGGCGTGCGCCACCACCGCCCGGCTACATAAAACCTTTAAAAAGAGTGGAAATATACATACAGTATAACAAAATTAACTTTAAATTTGTATTAACAAAAATCCATAGCAATATAAAATATTTTAAACAAGTTGTTGCTCTTTAAAAGTAGATTCAATAATCTACTCTTTTATCCTATCATATCTATATCCTATATATCTATATCAGGAGGTCACCTTGTAGTTAGCATAGTTTGTAGCTGAGATGGTGTTTATCTTTCCCCTTTGGTAGTGTGCAGTATCATGAGCACTACACTCAATAGGTGTGACGGCTCTAGGTAGGCACCAACTCTACTTCTCCATGTTCAATGAGTTGTACAGGTGTTGTCTTCTGCAATAGAGCTTCCGGTCAGTTTGTGGAGAGCAACAAATAGCCTTGGCAGTAACCTGGGTTGTTTGGTGGTTTCTGTGGGGCCAAAGTGACCCCCATGGAAACCCCCATGGAAAGTAGGTATAGAGAGAGTGGACAACATTACCTTATTTCATATTTTAGTGGAAATGTTTTTAATTTTTCTCTGTTTCAGTTGATATTGGCTGTGGTCATGTACCTCTGGTATGAAGCCTACTTGGTCATGATGGATGTTCTTTTTGATGTGTTCTTATATTAAGTTTATAAGTATTTTATTGAAAATTTTTGCTTATAAGGGAAATTGGTTTTCAATTCTCTTTATTGGATCTTTATGAGGTTTCAGTGACTTGGTAACTGTGACCTTGTGAAAAGAATTGGGCAGTGTTCTTTATTGTTTCTATTTTGTGGAATAATTTGAGAAGTATTGGTGTTCATACTTCTTTGAAAGTCTGGTAGAATTCTATGCTGAATCCATCTTGCCCTGGCCTTTTTTTTTTTTTTTTTTGGTTGGGAGACTTAATTACTCTTCCTATTTCACTAGGGGTTATAGGTCTGTTTAATTTGCTTATCTGATCTTGTTTTAACTTTGGTAAGTAGTATATATTGAGAAAATTTTCAATTTGGAGTACAGGTTTTTTAAAGTGTATCTGTCTGATTCTCTGGATTTTCTTGTTATGTCCCCCTTTTTGCCTCTATTTTGTTAATATGGTTCTTCTCTATCATCAGTTTTAGTTACTATGGCTAAGGGTTTGTCAATCTTACTGATTTTCTTAAGCAACCAAATCTTTGTTTCATTGATTCTTTGTATTTTTGTCTGTTTCTATTTTGTTGATTTCAGCCCTGAGTTTGATTATTTCTTGCTGTCTAGTACTTTTGGGGGTTATTTCTTCTTTTTTTCCTATAACTTTTGGTTTGCTGTTAAATTGCTAATATGAGATCTTTTTAGTTTTTCTCATGTAGGCACTTTGTACTGTGAACTTGTCTCTTAGAACTGACTTCATTGTATCCCCTAATTTGGGTATGTTGTGTTTTCATTTTCATTCAATTATAAAAAGTTTCTGATTTCTTAATTTATGTTTTGTTTCATTTTTCATCCAGTACTGAGTTGTTTCTGTGGGTTTGTAAGCTTTCTATTATTGTTGATATCCAACTTTAATCCATGATAGAATGCAGGTTGTTACTTCAATTTTCTTGTATCAGTTGAGTCCTGCTTTGTTTCCAAGTTTGTGGTTAATGTTGGAGAAGGATTTAAGTGATTCTGAGAAGAAGGTGTATTCTTTTGTGTTTGGGTGAAATGTTTTGTCACTGTTAGGTGCATTTAGTGTATGACATTATTTAGCTCAGAATTTCTGTTTCTTTTTTTTTTTTTTTTTTGGTCTGGATGACCTGTCTATTGGCGGGAATGAGGTATTGAAGTCTCCACTATCGCTGTGTGAGGGTCAGTATCTGATTTAAGTTGTAGTAGTGTTTCTGTTATGAACTTATGTGCCCATGTGTTTGGTGCATAGATGTGTAGAGTTTCAATGTTCCCTTGGTGGAGATTTTGCCTTTGAGGAGTATGTAGTTTTTCCCCCTTATTTCTTCTGATTAGTTTTGGTTTGAAGTCTATTTTGTCATATATCCAAATGGCTACATTGGCTTGTTTCTTGGGACCATTTACTTGGAATATATTTTTCCATCTTTTACCCTGATGTGATTTTTATCCTTGATATTAAAGTATGTTTCTTGGATGCAGTGGAAGGATGGATCCTGTTTTCGAATCCAATTTTTTTATTGGGGAATTGAGAGCATTGATGCTGAGAGTTATAAGTGAATCCTGTTTGTTAATTCCTCTTATTTTGTTGTTGTGGTGTCACTTTTTTCCCTCTTAATTTGCTGGTCTGGGATTATTTATTCCTTGTATTCTCTTGGGTGTGGTTAATCTCTTCAGGTTGAAGGTTTCCTTTTAGGATCTTCTGTAGATCTGGGTTTGTGGATAGATACTGCTTAAATTTGGTTTTAATGTGTAATGTTTTCCTTTCTCCATCTACGTGGCTGAAAGTTTGGCTGGATATAGTAGTCTGGGCCGATGTCTCTGGTCTTTTATAGTGTGTAGAACATCAGTCCAGGCTCATCTTCTCCATTGAGAAGTCTGGTGTTATTTTAATGGGCCTACCTTTATATGTTACTTGGTCTTTCCCCCTTGCAGCTTTTAACATTCTTTCTTTGTTGTGTACATACAGTGTTTTGATTATAATGTCTTGTTGGGGGGTTCTTTTCTGGTTCAGTCTATATGGTGTTCTGTGTGCTTCTTAAACCTTGATAAGCCCTTCCTTCTTTAGATTAGGGAAATTTTCCTCTATGATTTTGTTGAAAATATTTTCTGTACTTTGACTTGGGTTTCTTATCCTTTCTTTATTTCTATTAGTCTTTGATTTGGTCTTTTCATAGTGTCCCAGATTCCCCGCATGTTTGTGCCTGGCTTTTTTTTTTTTTAATTTTATTTTTTAGATTTAACATTTTCTTTAACTGAGTCATCCATTTTCTCTATCTTGTCTTTAATGCCTGAGATTCTCTCTTCTATCTCTTGTATTTTGTTAGTGAGGCTTACCTCTGAGGTTTCTAATTGAATTCCTTAAATTTTTTCCAGTTTTACCTCAGTTTAGGTTTTCTTTAGTGATTCTCTTTCCCCTTTCATGTCTTAAAATGTTTTCTTCATTTCATTCCTGTTTATGTTTTCATAGATTTCCTTAATGGATTTATTCATATACTTTTTAGGTCCCTGAACATATTCATAATAGCTGTTTTGAAGTCCTTGTCTGTGCTTCAGCTGTGTTGAATTTCTCAGGGCCTACTGTAGTAGTGTTCCTGAGTTCTGTTGGACACATACTATCCTGGCTGTTATTGGTTGTGTTTTATAGCTGGTATTTAGGATTTGAATGATTGTAACTCTAGGTATTGATACCTCGTCTTGTCTTTGTTGGGTGAGTGTTTCATTCCATGGTTTCTGTTTGCCCTCTCTGGATCTTAGAAGAGTGCTGTGAGTATGGGTTGCCTGGTAGGGAATGCTTTTTCAGTCCCTGCCAGATGTGGTTCCTGGGGTTCCCAGTAGAACATGGTTCTAGGTATTGGGAGCTAGCATGAAATAATGGGGAGGGGCTAGAAGAGGGTACAATGGAGGGGTAAAAGCTGAGTCTATCAAGAGACTCTGTGGAGTTCCCAGGGAAAAGAGACAGAGAGAGGGGAGATGTCCCTGCAGGTGATCTGATACAGGGTTGGGGATGAGACTGGGGAATTGGAAATAAAGAAGGAAGGAGAGTGGAAAATGCCTATCTGATTCCCAAGCCTTTTGGATAGTGGGTTCCCTGGTAGAGATGTTGTTGTATTTTAAAAATGTCAGGAAGGAGTCCCACCATATAACAGGGGCCGTATAGGAGGTTTATTGTGGTCAAGTAATCTGCACGCAGTGTGATCATGTAATCTATGTGCATGCATGGCATAGTTACATAAGCCCATATAAACATGCAAGAGGTGACCTATCAAAGCAGGCTCTGCCTGCTCCCTGCTTTCCTTCCCTCTCTAGCTCCCTCTCACCAAAGGTAGCAGGTACCTCCTCCTCACCCTCCACCCCCACACCTTTCTTTTTGGTAGGCCTACCCACCTCCACTCTTTCTCTTCCTTAATAAAACCTCTTATAGTGGGTTCTGTTTTTTTACGCCCGGTAAATAATGCTGACAGATAAATAACAGATGTATCTCGGTATTGGTGGCTGACACAAAAGGATGGGTTGAGGGAGGAAGGATGAAGAAGAAGTAGTCCTGAGGAGTCCCCTGGGAATGGGGCAGAGAGGAAGGAGAGGCCCCAGTAGGTGGTCTGCTACACAAGACAAGGGATTAAACTGGGGAATTAGAAATGGAGGACTGATCCTGGTCTGCCTGATTCCCAGGCTGGTAGGTGTTAGGTGTTTATTATGCTGTTATCCTGATTCCCAGGCTGGTAGGTGTTAGGTGTTTATTGTGCTGTTATTCTGAATAGTGGTTTGGCAGCGAGGAAGAGATTTTTAAGGCCTTATGAAAGATCTACTAGGCAGCAGTCAGGCTGTTTTTACTGTCTTGACTTTGTAATATTTAGTCTGAAAAAAATTAAAAACAATTACAATAAAAGCAGTACCAGAGAGAAAGAAAAACAGGAAGAAAGAAAGAAAGCCAAACAAACAAGACGTTGGAGAAGCAGTGGATCTTAGCAGCAACAGTAGCTATACTTACAATTGGTAATATAGACTGCAGATGGCAGATACTGACAGTAGAGATAGAAGATTTACACACAGACGTTAAAAACAATTGCCCAGAATCTTATTAGCTTCACCTTATCCTCTAATTTCATCTCTTCAATATGAGCATTCTATAAACTAGTTCAGGTTTGGAAAATGGAGAGAATGCAAGTTAGAAGTTTGAGGGTGATATTTGGTAAGAAATCAATTTGGAACCTTTGGAAAGAATCAATTTCTTTGTAGGTTCCTCCCCTGCTCCACCTAGGGATTTAACCTAGTAAGGCCCTGCATATACTAGGCAAGTATTCTACTATTGAACTATACTTAGTCCTGTAGCAAAACAAAACAAAAACCAAACCAAACAACAACAAAAACACTATTTGGAAACTATTGAAATGCTGAGATTTTTATTGAATAGAATTTAAATTATATGAAAACCTCACCATTAGAGAAAAATAATCCAAATGAGTTTGTCATTAGCTTTGCTAATTGGTTCTGTCTTGAGTGGAACAGGAAGGTAACATTGCTCTTGACAGTAGTGTTAAAATACCAAAGTAAGCATTCTGATCAGTTGTGTGTCTTGACATTAAACTCTCAGGTTAAGGTAGGAGTTTCTGAGTCATTTCTGTTGAGTGTCTGTCCTTGTGAAGAAGGAAGGCATACATTGCAAGAGGCAGTGCAGAGTTGTGTGGACAGCAACTTAGCAAGGTCTGCCAAAATTACACAAGCATTTACTTTTTTACCTAGCTGCTCCAATTTTAGAAGGCTGTTTTAAAGATTCAGTTGCAAATATTATGCAAAGATATTTGGCTTGGGCCAGTCATCACAGTGTTCCTTGTAATTGCAGAAGTCTCTTAAATATCCTCATGTACCTTTGATATGAGAAAGGGAGTATCTTCATCAACTACTTTGAAAGTGATCATTAGCCTGCTTCCTTTTGTGTGATTCCTGGATTAGGCAAGGTTAGCTTTGATTAACCAGTTAGACCTGAAAGCTTAGTGCTATGTAAAAATCCTATAGCTCAGTGGTAGAGGGCTGGGATATGGCTGGCTTAGTGGTAGAGTGCTTGCCTCGTGCTTGCTGGTATGTGTGAGTCCTTGGATTCATTTGCCACTAACACTGTTTCCTCTTACCCGCTAAATGAAGAATATCCTGGGATCAGGTAAAAGGGGTTTGAGGATCTAAAGTAAAGAGGCTTCTACTGGCCCCAGATAGGATAAGGCAAACTGTAAGAGTAACTGTAGTAGATTGAAACAATGTAAATTATGTTTAAATTCATAATGAATTTAATCATAAAAATCTGAGGCAAAGTTCTTTGTAATTGAAGAATTATAGCTATTAGGTGTAGTAAAAGAATAGACTTAGAACAGTGAGAATGAAAACTGTGCATGATTGTCAGAACTAGTTAAGCCGATAGGTAAGAAATTGAGGACTAGTCTAGCAGTACCTCATCCACTGACCAATATGCACAAAAAGAGAAACATGTAGACATTTGTAACACGAATCTTAAAAGGTCTTATTATAAAAAACCTGGATCCAGATATTGGGGTGAAAGCAGAAAGATCAGAGAAACAGAGCAAGCCACAGCCAACCTCACCTCGCCAACTCCTCAGCTGATCGTGTTTCCAAGAATCCTCAGACTGAAAGCCTTTGAGTCCTCACCCCTGAGGGTCTCAGTTGAACTGCTGCTTAGTTCCTGTCTCCTCACGCCTTATATACTGTTCTCCACCCAGCCATATCACTTCCTGGGATTAAAGGCCTGTGTGCTTTCCGAGCAAAGGCATGAGATCTGAAGTGCTGGGATTAAAGCCACTATTGCCTGACTCTGTTCCCAGTGTAGCCTTGAACTCACAGAGATCCAGAGGGATCTCTGTCTTCCAAGTGATGGGATTAAGGATGTGTACCACTGCTGCCTGACCTCTATGTCTAATCTAGTGGCTGGCTCTGTCCTCTCATCTCCAGATAAGTTTATTAGGGTACACAATATATTGGGGCACACACTTATCACCACAGACATTACCTGTTTAGACTCAGTTTGATCAACTGTCAGTATCTGTGCAGTCTTGTATGGTAATTATATCTGACTGCTGAATATTTGACATGTGATTGCCATATATTGAGATGGGTTAACAGCATACAACACCCTTATGATTTGAGATGAAATCCCAATGGTGATAAAATGAAGAAAAAAAAAGACAGCAAAATATTTCATTAATGTTTCTATGTTCATTACATGTTGAAGCAATAATGTTTTGGCTGTATTGGAAAGGGACACTGCAAGAGTATAATTTGTAGAATACTGAAAGTGGAAAATTTGCATGATAAAAATGTAATGGTTTTTTATAAAAAATCAAAGGAAAAATAAGAGGGAATACTGTGGAATAGAGGAAAAAGGAGAAAATTTTCAGCAGATATATTATATGGATCTCATTTGAATCCCAATTGAATATATGTACCTGTGTGTGTTTATCCATGTTCATGAGTAGGGGAGGTAGAAAGAGTAAAGAAACAGAGACAAACAAAGACAGGTAGATGAAATATGAACATATTAGGGCAGTTGAATGCTGCTTAGCCTATTTGATGTATTAAGGGATTTCTCCCTAACTTAGATAAGAATGAAAATTTGCAGACAGGTAGTAAAGGGGATCTCAATTGAAAGAAAAGAACCACTCATGGATGCAGCAGTATTTCATACTATTTCTATGTGTTGACTCTCACTTTACACCATAGTGTTTTCCCTAATGAAATCTGCCAGGAGGAAAATCATTTATTTACTTATTTCACAAATATTTATCGATTGCTGGATTTTTCATTGATGCTATTGTAGCAGCATGATTAAGACAAACCTGATTTAGGTTTCCAAGGAGCTTCTAGTTACACAATAAAGAATTATATATATGGTTGTTTAGAATCCTTAGTTCCTGGGATATTCCAGTCTTACATTTCTGGGAAATTATAGCTCGATCCCATGACACTTTATATCACATGTTTTCCATTAAGTAAAATATTTAGTCAGTATATCACCTAAGATTTGATATTTTTATTTATTGAGCCCATAGTAAAAGTATACACTAAACATGTGCTTTACAGTACAGTAATTAGCATATAATTTTCAACGTTTCAATGAACTTTTACCATAAAATTTAAGAGGATTTTAATTGCAAGTAATAAGGATTGCTTGTTAATAGGCTGTAGATAATTAGAGAGCTATTTGCATTCACTCCCCACAAATTTTCTTAGTGTTGCGAGCATCACTTAATTCATAACTTTGTCCCGTGAGGATTAGTTAATCCCATTTAGTCACAGTAATAATAGACATGATGTTTTCTCTTTAGCTCTCTCCCAGAGTTCCAATGATTCTTATGAAAGGATTATACCATTGATTAGTTTTATTTATTATAAGTAAGGTAGAGTATTTTTCTTGGTCTTTTGCTGTAATGTAGTACATTGTGGTAAGTAGTACTTAGAATCGTGGCTGGTAATTTTAGTCTTTGTAATGTAAATTCTATTTTGTGTTGAATCTCACTAATTTTGATTCAAAACCTTGTTGTTTGTCAGCTGATCTGAACTTTTTTGGAAAAGTCATACCATGAGTGAGTCTATACAGTTTATACACTTTATTATATCCTTTTGCCTACTAGAGCTGTTTATTTTTAAAGAGTGTACTTACAAATAATTTTTCGTTTAGTTTTATTGTATTTGGATATTCTTTAATATGTATGACTAATATATAATGCACTCCTAAATGTAAAATTCACACAATACAGAGAAGTTGCTTCTGAAATTCAACAAGGGTGACCAATTGCTTAAAATTGAGTTATCAGTAAAACCTTTATATGGGTTAGTCTTAAGGATGAAGACTGGCTGAGTACATGATCATACAGTGGGAAGGCATTAGTAAGTTAAGGAGTCTACCAGGAGGCAGAGGAGCATGAAGAGTGAACATTATGCCAATCTTCTGGAATGTATGGGAGGGAAGGCAGATTGCTGGAAATAAGATTAGAGTGATATACTAGACCCTGATTGTCAAGGATCTTAAAAGTGGGGTCTAAGAGACTTGCCCTTACTGTGTCCACATGTTTTAAAGTGTGGACACATAAATGACGTAAGAACTACGTCTCAGTAAGGTGATCTTATTGTCTTCTGTTGCATGGGTAAATGTTGATAGAAGCTGCTGGAAAGTGGACAAGTGGTGTTTTAGTGTTCAGGAGAGAACAAGTTCTGAATTAGGACTATGGTAGAAGAGGTGATGTTGTTAGGAAGGGGTGGTGGCCAGTGCTAGGAAATGATTAGAAGCAGAATTAGTTAGGGAAAGGCCCTAAGATTTGGTCACCAAGAAGATTTTTGTTTATTTTAAAACTGAGGTATCATAGAGAAGCAGATGGTCATATTTTAACGTTAGGGGATGAGAACGTAGTTATAACTAGAGTAAGAGGAAAGGTTTATTTCAAGAGATTTGATGGTGTGAGGAAGTGCAGAGAGTCGTACATGAAGCCTTACCCTGATTCCCTCTCTCAGCACATAAACTCAGCTCTCATGAATAGGTATTATATGGCAGGAGAAGGTCCTTCAGTTACTTGCCATTACCCTTAAAAATTACTGTTTTTTTAAAAGATTTAAAAATGTAATATATTCAGAAAAACTTATTTTTCATTAACCTCAAACTTATCTTTAATCTCTAAATAACCAACCACCATTGAGCAGTGAAGCAAACATCAGCGAACTCATCAAAAGCCAAGAGAAACCTCAGAACTGAATCGCCTTGGTGTTACATTGTCTGCTGCTGCTATTCCTATTCCCTGTGTTCTTACCCCTTGAGAAGTTGGTCTCACAGAAGGGTGGTCATTTTCTCCGAACACAATTCTTTGGCTCTTTACTCAGTTTAATTAATTTATCTTCTGTAATGACTTTTCATGCTTGGCTAATACATCTTCAATTTAGAAATTTACTTTAATTGAAGCTATGTTTTTTATTTTTTTAAAAGAAATTCTGGTGAAGTAAGGTTTTGATTCTTTCTTTTTTATTTCTCTAACACTGAGAATTGAAACTAGGGCCTCATGCTTGTTTACTGGGCTGTGTCCCTAGTCCTGACAATTTGTTCTGAATAGTCTAGTTTTCCATATCTTCCTTTTGTTTAGTGATATTATAATGATGCTTTGTCTGCCAGTGTTTATGTATACTGTGTTCTTTGTGTTCAAACTAGTATAATTGCATAGTAAACACAATTCTCAACTTTGAGATGCATAGGTCGCTGATTGAGAGCCTGCCTACCAGATGCAAGACACCAGGTTTCCTCCCACTGATTGAACAAAACCTAATAGTAACAAAGAAAATAAATCAGTTTAATTCTAAAATGAAATAACTATGCTTTGCTGAAAAAAAAAAAAAGCCCTTCTCTTTTCTGTTTTTGTGCAACTTTTACTTATTTGGATATGATGAGTGCAAACTGGCTACAAACACGAGAGCAGGCGACATGGTGCTGTGTGGGGCACCCGAACACTGCTGTGGTTCCATCACTGGGAAAGTGAGCAGACAAAACGGCTATTGCTGTGGAAAACTGGCATCCCAATAAAACTTTATTTTTGCATGTTAATATCTTTCTTTTGCCTTTAAAAATTATATAATTAAAAAAACTACTCTGAACTTAAGCTATAGAAAAAACAAGCACCCCATATTACCTCCTATGTTAGTACCCTCATCTCCTCAGTACCATTTTTATCCCTTGACATTGTCATATAACATTCTATATTGCACCCAAACGCCTTAAAAAAAAAAAAAGATTTAGACAAGGTCTCTCATGTAACCCAGACTAGCTCCAAAGTGATGATGCTTCTGTCTCATCCTCTTGAGTTCCAGGCTTATGGGCGTGTGCCACTATACCTAGCTTAAGTATTTGAACTGTATGAAAGTCTGAATAATATGCCCCCAGACTAATACTGCATCACTTTGTTCTGACCATGTATTTATTATATTGTGTGTGTATCTATGTGTGGGTGTACACATGGCAGCATATATCTGTGGGAGTCATTACTCTTTGTCTTCTATGTGAGTTCCAGGAATCAAACTCAGGTCATCAGACCTAGCAGCAAGCACCTTTACTGCTTAGCACCTGGCCAGCCTTAAAACAAACAAACAAAACCCCACTGATGTTTGAGGTCTGTATTCCTTGTTTCATTGAATTCAACTCAAATAATATCTTTTTTTTGGCATTTATATATAAGATAAAATGGTAAACTAAAGGGAATTGATTTTTTTCAGTGATTTTTGTCTTGTGTATATGGCTGTGTATTTCACCTACCCTTTCACCCAGTCACATTCTTTCTGAGATTTAACTTAGGAAATGTACTGTATAGTATCTTAAGTATAATGTTAATTTATGGAAATGTAAATTACTGTTTTCTTTTATAAACACATTATTGACACTTTTCTTTTCCTGTTGTTCATTGATAGCCTTCTAGTTTATATTTATCTTTCCTAACTGTGTAGTTGTTTTTCATGAGAAAATAAAATATAGAAATACCGCTAGAGAGGTCCCCAGAAATCCACAATAGACTACTGGCAATGGTCGAGAGAAAGCCCAAACTGACCTACTCTGGTGATAGAATTGGTCAAACACCCTAACTGTCGTGCTGGAAATCTCATCCAATGACTGAGGGAAGCGGATACAGAGAGCCACGGCCAGGCCCCAGGTGGAGCTCCAGGAATCCAAATGGCAAGAAAGAGGAGGGATTGTATGAGCGAGAATTGTTGAGACCAAGATTGGAAAAAGCACAGGGACAAATAGCCAAACGAATGGAAACACATGAACTATGAACCAATAGCTGAGGAGCCCCCAACTGGATCAGGCCCTCTGGATAAGTGAGACAGTTGATTAGCTTGAACTGTTTGGGAGACACCCAGGCAGTGGGACCAGGACCTGTCCTTAGTGCATGGGCTGGTTGTTTGGAACCTGGGGCTTGTGCAGGGACACTTTGCTCAGCCTGGGAGGAGGGGACTGGACCTGCCTGGACTGAATCTACCAGGTTGAGCTGAATCCCCAGGGGAGTCTTTGCCTTGGAGGAGATGGGAATGGGGGGTGGGCTGGGGGGAAGGCAGGGGAGGACAGGGGAATCCATGGCTGATATGTAAAATTAAATTAAATTATAAAATAAAAAAATATAGAAATACCAAGCCAAACCACATAATACTACATAATAAATCATAATTTTGAGATGCATAGGAATTTATGTGTAAATATAGTCAAAAAACAAACATTTTGAAATGTTTGGAGTCTTGATCTGCAAATGAGATTCTATATTTCATAGTTAGCATATTTCACTAATCAAAATATCTGAAACAGTTTTATTTTTTATTTAAAATGGCACAATAAATATAATTTATTTTCGTATACTAGTCTATGAATTAAATTTGACTCAATAGTTTTAAACATGACAGTGTCAAGAAATACTTTCTAAATAAAGTTTACATAGAAAATTGTTTATTGTATAATTAGATAAACACTAATATAAACCTTTATTCATGAAAGTCTGTAATAGCCTAATGCTTCATTTAACTCTGCTTGCAAAGGGATTTGCTTGATCTAATAAATTATGCAGTCTTACATTTTTGACCTCATAACCCATGAGAATTTACTTAAATTGACTCTAGTGTTTGTCACATTAGAGAATAATGACTGTTCCCAACTCCTGTAGTTTCATTTGAAATCAAATCCTTCTTGCAAAGAAAGGAGTGGGGGCTGATAGAAGGATGGGTCCTTACTTGGGATATATTCTCCTGTTTTAAATTGGCAAAAAATGCTTAGATTATATTAGGAAAAAGAATGTCCAGAGTAGCTAGTTATTAGGTTCCATTGTTTTTAGGTTCATTCCTTTGTTCTCAGTAGACAACAAAAACTGGGTGGTTCTGAAGTCTGTGTGTAATTTTTCTGTATATACAAACACCTGTAATAAAGTTTATTATATACTATAAGCTTGTATTATAGCTGTACTATTATTGATTGAAAGACATTTTCTTAAAAATGGTCAGGAAACCTGTTTAGTATGAAGTATGAACACCTTCCAACATATGTTTCATAGTTTTATCTGTTTAAATCAGGGTCAGTGGTGATTAATAGCACCACCAACAAAAGAGAACTCGTATCTCAATGTGCTACAATGAAATTTATTTAAAACCTAAGAACTCATTTCAGTAATTTCCCATTTAATATTCTTAAATTGTGATTGACTATATGTAACAGAAACTGGACAGTAGATAAATAGGTGGGGACTCTCTCCTGCATTTTTAGCATTCATTCTTGCCTTAATTTATATAGTTATTGGAGTTTTGAAGACAAAGAGAAAAATACTTTACATATAAAGTCAAACCTTATTTACTGCTTTCACTGATATCCAATAGAAATTTAAAATCCTGAAGGGCTGGGTGAGGTGGCACACACCCTTAATCCTAGTACTCTAGAGGCAGAGGTGGGCAGATCTCCATTGAGTTCAAGGTTTTCAGTCCTATTGATACATCTTAGTAACATTCCTTGGTCATCATGGCTGCCTAAACTCCTTTGCACAGTCCCAGGGTGCTCTCTAGGGAGCAGTGCTCAACTAGTTAAGAATCAGTGGTGTGGTGGAAAGAAATTTAGATATCCGGATTTAGATCTCTTTTTCCCCAATTCTTCCTTACGTAATCTTATGTACTCTCCGAACATGAGTCTATTAGTTTCATTTCCTGTCGGGGTGATAAAAATGCTTTGCTAAAGAGGACTTAGTTGAGAAAGGGTTTAGAAAGGATGTGTTTTAGCTCTCAGTTCCAGGTTACAGTCCATTACTGCTGGGAATCCACAGCAGCAGGGGCTTGAGAAGGATGGTGACATCACATCCATAGTCACGTGTAGGAAGAGAGAAAGCATACATTTTTGTAGTCAACTGGCTTGATCCTTGTTTTTTGTTTTTTGTTTTTTTTGCATTTCGAGACAGGATTTCTGTGTAGCTTTGGAGCCTGTCCTGGAACTCATTCTTTAGACCAGGCTAGCCTGGAACTCACAGAGAAACATCTGCATCTGTGTGGTTGATATATTGTATATCCTAATAAACTTATCTGAGAGTCAGAGAACAGAACAGTCACTAGATTAGACATAGAGGCCAGAAAATGGTAGCACATGCCTTTAATCCCAGCATTCCAGAGGCAGAGATCCATCCAGATCTCTGTGAGTTCAAAGCCACACTGGAAATAGCCAGGCATGGTGACACACATCTTTAATCCCAGCACTTGAGATCTTATGTCTTGCTTGGGAAAGACACATGTCTTTAATCCCAGGAAGTGATGGCAGGATGCAGAAAGGTATATAAGGCGTGAGGACCAGGAACTAGAGGCTTTTTAGGCTTTTTAAGCTTTTAGCAGCAGTTCAGCTGAGAGCCATTCGGATGAGGACTCAGAGGCTTCCAGTCTGAGGAAACAAGATCAGCTGAGAAGTTGGCAATGTGAGGTTGGATGTGGCTCATTCTGTTTCTCTGATCTTTCAGTGTTCACCCCAATACCTGGCTCCGGGTTTGCTTTTATTAATAAGACCTTTTAAGAATTGTGTTACACATCCGCCTCTCCAGTGCTGGGATTAAAGGCATATGCCACCACCAACTGGCTAGCTCTCTCCTTTGATACAGTCCAAGAAACAAATCCTACTTTTAGACTGAATCTTCCCACATCAATTCAAATAATGAAGACAGTCCCTCACAGACATTCCTACAGGCCAACCTAGTTTAGACTTCACTGAGACTCTTGTTTCCAAGTGATTCTAGATTGGGTCAAGTTGCCAATTAAAACTATCACATTCAGCTTTATCATCATAAAACTAGCACTTTGGTAAAAAGTGAATGAGGTCTCCCATAAACGTGGATGCGAAAAGCTTAAATAAAATGTTAGAACACAAAAGAAAATAGCTAGTAAAATGAACTATACAAACAAGTTTTAAATGTTATTATTAGCAAATAGAGTTTATGTTAGGAATTCAAGGTTAGTTTGGTATTTAAAAAGATGGTTAGTGCAAAAAGTGGATGTACAGGCATGAACATGTGTAGTGCCAGATTCTAGAAAAGACCAAGGCAGAAACTTCAATAAATGCACAAGTTGGGGCTAATCTAGGTGACATTGTAAAACCCCTGTCTTAAAGCAAATAGTTAATATAGTATGCTAATTTTTAAAAAGGGAGAACTGTATGATCATCTTGATAGTAAAAAATACAATTGACAAAATCTTTTCACAAAAACCATCCAGAAATTAAAAATAGAAGAGTTCTTCCTCAAACCAACAAAATATAACTATGAAAAACTTTTAAGCTTGCAAAAATCAAAGTTGTCCTTAACCACTGCTTTTGTTCCATTCTGTACCAAAGGGTTTGCATTACAATACAAACCAAGATGAGGAGGAGGTGGAGAGCTGGTTTTTAAGAGCTCTGGGTGCTCTTTCAGAGGACCTGGTTTCAATTCCCAGCACCCATATGGTGGCTCACAACTGTCTGTAACTCCAATCCCTGGAGGTCTGACCCTCCTCTGGCCTCCAAGTGCACTAAGTATGAGCCTTGTGGACACACACACACAGAAAAAATTTCCATTGGTATAAAAACATTTTTTCAAGTTAAAATGAAAAACCAAGATAAAAAAAAAGGAATTAGAGGGGAAGAAAGTGAAAACTGACTTATTTGCAGATATTATGATTTTCTTTTTCTTTGTTTCTTTAATTCATTTTATTTGTGGGAGTATTTTTTCTGGTTTGAGATGAGCTGATCTCAAAATTGTGATGCTCTATTCAAGCTCCCAAGTACAAGAATAAAAAATGTGAGTCACACCAGGCTTTAAAATAGTATTTTTATGGTCATGGGATTAAACCAAGGGTCTTACATATGCTAGGCAAGCAGTCTATCTTTGTATGAGGTGCATCTCAACGCTCCAACAATACCATCTTGAGTGAGGAAATACTAAGAATTCTTTGCATATGAGTTACTAAACACAAAATTCAGTTTTACAAGATCAGAGAATTTAAGATTATGCAAAACTGAAACTATATTTCCATATACTAACAATAAGCACTATAAAATTAAATTATTAAAGCAGCATTCCCTGTAATGACAGAATAAAATTCTTTGGATTAAAAAAATAAGCATAATGCTGGTATAAAAATTATAAAACATTACTAATAGAAATTAAAGAAAATGAGAGGCAGTAAGAAGTTTTAAGTAAAGTAAATATTAAATTCAGTTTAGTATAGGATGCTAATAATCCAAACCTGATCTGCAGACTTGCTACTTGTGTTCGCTATTCAAAGTTCTAGCATTTGTTTTTTCAGAAAATGTTAAGCTGATACTTTAGAATAAGTGGAAATCCAAAGGTACTAGAATGTTATTAACAAAGACCTATTGTTTTTACGAATCATTTCAAACTTCAACATCATAAAACTGTACATAATAGCATGTATTATTAAAAAGTTTGGTGGATAAAGAATGCAGGCATTATATAAGATATTTCAGCCTAAGATATTCAATAAAAATGAAAAAGATGTAATGAAAAATATTTTGCAAAAGATGTGTCTAAAGTTAATAGCATAAGAAAACATGCTCATACATTAGATGGCCTGAGAAATATAGGTGTCCACACCAAAAGATATGATAAGCAGGATGTGATCACCTAGGTAGATGAGGAAGACTATGTGGAGGCATGGCTCAGCCTATGGTATTGGAGCCCAAGGTGGTTAACCAAGGGCAGAGAGGGGGCTTTAACAGATGCAGGATATAGCATGTCAGTCTGAACGTAGTGAGGATGTTTTTGTCAGGTGGTTGATGCTGAAGCAAAATTGAACTGGGTTGGGTGTCTGCACCGTGGCAAGGCCTATGTGTAGTGATAGAGGGTTAGGCTGGGGAGGAAGAGGCCTGGCCTGGATTGTCAGAGCCTGAGCAATATGTAGAAAATATTCATGTCGAAGTCTCAGCAGGAGATGATGAGCCTGTCAGGTGAGTAAGTCATCTGTGTATGGGATGGAACAGGCTGCTTTGATGGGACTTTGATCTCATTTCCAAAGGTCAAATAAGTGTGTAGGTTATGAACAAGAGCCTGATTACTCTTTAATTAAGGGGATTACAAATCACAAAACAGAAAACTGGAATGAATCTTATGGCTAATTGTTTTTGTTTTTAATATATACTGATACTAAGTAAATAGTTGAATGTAGAGATAAATATAAAACTATGTATATGAATATACTTATATTTATTCTGTAGTTTCATTCACTGAGACTGACAGTGGTCTCATCCCTGTAGTGATGATTGCGGCTAGAGTCCTGATAAAGCTTTTGAGATAGGACTTTTCCATTCAAACCAGGATGCTGTGGAACAATGGGTATGTTGCTGGAGAATTTCTCTCCAGCTCCCGCCACCAAGTCCCGCCAGTCCCAGAGCCCACTTATAAAATAAACATACAGACTCTTACATTATTTAAACTGCTTGGCCATTAGCTCAGGCCTGTTATTGTCTAGCTCTTACTCTTATATTTAGCCCATTTCTATTAATCTTTACTTTGCCACATGGCTCATGGCTTACTGGTACCTTACATCTTCCTTGTCCTGATGGCAGCTGGCAGTGTCTCTCTCTCCGCCTTCCACTTCCCAGAATTCTTTTCCTTGTCCCGCCTATACTTCCTGCCTAGCCAATGGCCAATCAGTGATTTATTTACTGACCAATCAGCAACATACTTGACATACAGACCATCCCACAGCACTTCCCCTTTTCTTTTCTTAAAAAGGAAGGTTTTAACTTTAACATAGTAAAATTATATATAACAAAACAATTATCAAGCAAGAATTACAGTTACAATATTAAAGAAGAGATCCTATCTATCTTCTATTTGTAAGTTTAAGGTTTTATATCTAACTTATCTTTTATTATAACTAAGGAAAATTGTAAGTATCTAGTCTTTAACCACATCAAAGACCTCAGAAGGATATACTACTACCTGAGAAATGGAGAAGGATATAAGCAACTTTTAGGAGTCTTGTAGGGTAGACAGAGACAGCTGGCAGCTTGGACAGTCATTCAAAGTTCTCTTGTAAAGTTGGGGCATCTGTCTTCAGCCCACAGGCCTAGAGTCTCTTATTCACTTTTCTCTGTGTCCTGTAGAATGTCTGGCAGTTTTCTCTGCAAAGCAGGAACCTGAAGGACCATTTTGTCAAGCAAAGTTCAGTGGTCACCTTTGTATGGGTCCTGCATGTCCAGTTGATCAGGCAGTCCAGGCAAGAACAGTTTCTTGCCCAAATGGCTATTTTTGTCAAGGTGAAGATAAACTCCGTATGGAGTGTCTTTGATGCCCATCCTCCTCTCTGAAGTAAATCGGTGCTGTCAGGAGCAGACATGTCTCATTGTCCAGAAAGTCTAAATTTTTAAAACATTTTAAATGCCATATTCTGTAGGTCTTTGAAGTGTTTGAAGACTACCTATCTATCTGAAATATAACTATGTATACCTAGAAGTGGGTCTACACATTTACCAAAGTAGCGTGTAGCCCAGAAACCTCTTTTTTTGTTTTGTACTAGCAAAGGCTAAATCCACCACACAGTTTAATGTGCTACTTGCAGAGGCCTCATTCCCACCATACTGCAGGTCGAGCGCGCACGCTAGGAACCCGCCAGTAGCTCAAACCGGCAGCTGCCGCTTATTTGAGAGAGACAATTAGGAAGCTGTTTTTAGTTCCGTTTTAGAATCTTTTTTCTAAGTTTTTAGGTGGAAACTCTTGCCACCACGTTGGACGCCATTTGTTGCTTGAGAATTTCTCTCCAGCTCCCGCCACCAAGTCCCGCCAGTCCCAGAGCCCACTTATAAAATAAACATACAGACTCTTACATTATTTAAACTGCTTGGCCATTAGCTCAGGCCTGTTATTGTCTAGCTCTTACTCTTATATTTAGCCCATTTCTATTAATCTTTACTTTGCCACATGGCTCATGGCTTACTGGTACCTTACATCTTCCTTGTCCTGATGGCAGCTGGCAGTGTCTCTCTCTCCGCCTTCCACTTCCCAGAATTCTTTTCCTTGTCCCGCCTATACTTCCTGCCTAGCCAATGGCCAATCAGTGATTTATTTACTGACCAATCAGCAACATACTTGACATACAGACCATCCCACAGCATGGGTACATCAAAAAAGTTGTCAAGTTAGCTTGCAGCACCTTGCTGTACTATAAAGTCAAGAAGTACTTAAAGAATGAAGACCTATAAGAAGGAAATAATGCTCGAAAGGACTCCTACTCCCCAAGTCAGTGGATATTTGAACATCAAAATATGTGATAGTAAATGATATGATGCTAAATAAATAATAAGGGAGACCTCATCCCTATACATAAATGAATAAATAGAAAGCTGGAGAAAGATAGCATATAGTTCTGAATGACCTTCTTAGAAAATACTAAGTACAAAGAGAAATAGAGTTATTTATAGTAAAGAAGCTTGGTCGACACTATGCAGTGAAGTGATCAAAACGAGCACCACCCATGAGACAAGCTGATTCCCCCGGAAAATGTGATATGACACCTGAGAGTATAATTGCCTCACTACTAATATCTAACCTGAATCAAATCATGTAGAAATACTAGACAAACCCAGATCAGGACACATTCTACAGAATTGGTCTTAAAAGTCTTCTGAAATAAGGACTTGAAATTTAAGAAAAGAGCAAGGAATTTTTCCATATTAAAGCAGAATAAAAAGACAATAACTTAATGCAAGGCATCAATTTGAGCTGGATCTTTTTATATAAAGATTCCTTGGATAATTGCTGAACCTTGAACAGTTGCAAATTGGGTCATAGTTAGATTGTTAATACATAAGACAAGCTCCTTAACTAATAGGAAACACACATTCCATTTGGGGTTTGTTGAATATCATTTTGGGTTTGTAACTTTTCTACCAATATGAGATTTATTCAGAATCAAAATGGAATAAGGCAATTGGCTCTCTAAATAGTTTAGTAGGGCTTAAAACTTACATGGATTTTAGTTTCCCTTCTTTGGTATGGTAGGATGCCTTGCTCAGTCTTGATGTAGTGGGGAGGGGCTTGGCTCTGACTCAACTGAGTGTACCAGGCTTTGCTTGTTCCCCATGGGAGCCCCTACCCTTTTGGAGGAGGAGATAGAGGGTGGGCTGTGAGTAAGGCTGGGGGAGCGGGAATAGGGATGAGAGGGGGATCTGTAGTTGGTATGTAAAATAAATTAAAAAATTTCTTAAAATAAAACTTGCATGGACAAGAGAGAACCTTAGCATAAAGGAAATAGCAGGCAAGTAACATTGTGTGTCAGAAGTATAGAGTAAAAAAAAAGTTGAAAAAATGAATAATTGCACCAATATGACAGCATGAACAAAGTAAGAATGGAAAATTTGTGGGTTTTTTTGTGTTGGGATTCATTAATATAAGCAGTGTCTACTGGTAGTGAAAACAGAAATTCCATTAGGTACTTGAAAAACTTTGGTTTTGTTCCAGCATCTAGAGGTATCTTATGTACCCCTAGGTTTACACATCCTACTTTGGAGAGTGCTGCTGTTCCAAGCAATGGGGTACTACTGAAGTATTTAGAATAAGCTTTTGATGCCCACAGATTGCAAAAATAATAGATCATATATGCATATCTTTTTATTACAAATTTGAAGATGAAAAGTATTTTCAATAATGAAACCACCCAAAAGTGCCAAGTAGCAGTAACCTTTATAAAAGACGTGATTGAGTGTGGTAGTAGCATAGTCAGAGGTTGTTCAGGAAGAAACATATTTGGGGTCTGGGACTTGGTTTGTATCAAGGTCAAGAAGAGAGTATTCAGAGATAAGACCTGTATTTCTTTTTTGCATGCCTACACAGATGATTGACTGTCACAGAAAGTGGGGACTTAATCGAAATCAACTGGCTTTGAAAGTTGTATTTTTATATACCTTTTAAACAATTGTATTGTAGTCAAAACTCATCTCAACTCAAGTTTACAAACCACAGTGCTTTAACATTAAAGAGTAGAGGCTTAAAGAAAATGTGGTGGCATATTTCCCTTCACTTCCATTCCTATTACATTGGCTTGCATTTTTTTTAACTGTTAGAATTTTAGTGGAATGGCCTAGTAATGAGTAACATTACTTTTTTCCATTAATAATTTAGTACTAATTAGTCAATATCATTCAAGTTTACAAAAGAATCTAAAGAAATACAAAAATCAAGTGATTGTTTTTGAGCAAGTAGGTTTTGCTGCTCTATGGGGTGTTCAGGAGAAGTAACAGGTTAAATAAGGACTCAAATGATCACAGGTAATTCATGTCTTTGGTTCAAGTTCAACACTTGACTACGAACATTATAAATGACTATTTTTCCTTTTTAAACTGACTCACTTTAAAATGATGTATGAAATACTATGTGTTTTGCATGTCCTGTTATAATGAGAAAGGTCATATAGTATCATTTACATAATCTCTAGCCAGAAATGAACTCAGTAATATCTTTGGTATAACATATACATTATCTGAGGTTTAAAACTCTCATTATTCATGAAAGTTAATTTTACAGTGGGTGTGAATGATCTATCTTATGGCTGGATTTTTGATCATTTTATAAAATAATATGGAGCAAAGCCTGCTCAAATAGCAGGAAAACCAGTAAAGAGTGATGCATTTCCCTGACTCTCTGTATACCCGATTGGATCTTGATTGATGGCAATCATTTGTCTTTGTCAAAAAAAAAGAGAAAAATTCAGACATTGAAATAGGAGTGCTATCAAACTTTCTACAATGGCAGTAAGATTCTATTAATGTGGCCTTAGAGTATTAACTGTCTCTGTTGGGAAATGATGAAGAATGTTAATTTTTTCCTTGAGCATATTTAAGTGCAAAATGCATTATTTTGTCTACTGTTGGGATTAAAAGAATACTTTTGATTTATGATAGACTGGAATTGATGAAAGCAAAAAAATGTTTAAAATGATGAAAATGGAAATAGATATTAGTCCCTTTATTTTTTCACAATGAAATAATAAAAATTTAGTATAGTGTCATAAAATCTTTACTACTGTACTCTAGCTTACATTGGACCTAGAAAGGTTGACTGGAAAAGGGTTGAAGCAAAAGAGAAATGCTTTTAACTAAGTATCTTATTCGGTGGAATTCCTTTTTTATTCCCAAATACGAAGACAGACAAACAGAATTTTAGACAAACTTATGTATAGTACTTAAAATATCTATGAATCATCTTGTTATGATATATGATATAAAGAAAACATGAGAACTGTAATGTATATGAAGACAGTTGGTAAATAGCATTTTAATACCAGAACAATTGTTTTCTGTCCTAATTTTTGCAGTGAGAAATATATCTCATGTACTATTCTGTAAATATTTTAAGTATGATTGTGTAATATAAATTTTATTTTTTGAAAAATGTTTATAGCTTATAGTATTTTAAATAATGAACTTGTCTTTAACTTTATATTTGAAAGTCATTCAAGATATAATGTTTTCTAGAAAATATTTCCATTATTAACCATTCTGTTGTTAGTATTAATAATTTTAACATTAATACTACAAAACTGAAATGAATTAAAGCTTGTTATATGTCATTTATTAGAGAATTTTATGATATTTTACATTACTTTATTATTTGTATTCCTGCTATTAATTTTCAGCACAGGTTGTCTTTCGTTTTATGCTCCATTGAAACTGATTATTGATATTTGTGTTTTGACAAAAGAAAGATGGTCATAAAGTTTAAATAATATGAATTTACTATCTTGTTATAAACATTCTTTTTAATAAATGAAATGATCTTTTAAAATGTAAATTATTATACTTATAATATTTATAAGAAATAACATTTATTCTGTTAGACTAAAATTTAAGTATATTAAATATCAAGTTTTATAGACTTTTAGGTATTTTGATACTGTCATTTAGAATTTTCTTTTCTGCCTGGTAATTCCATTTACATGTTGAAGTAGTAATAACTTAAGCTTGTCTAATATGAGGCAATGAAATGCTGTTTTGCTAACAGTGGTATTCCTGGTTGCTTTCTTTCCATGAATACTTCTTTCCATGTGTATTTGGTTTCTGAAGTCTAGTGTTGGTTTTCTCTGTAAATTAGTTACTGGCTTACCTGGAAACCTTTCATGTACAAACTGTAGTTCTGGGGAAACAAACTCCTCATAAAGGTAGGCTGCATGCCTAGCTAGATGGTCAACAGAAAATGAACTCAATGGCATCTTTGGTGGAAACTGTCTCATAATGTCATATCAAGGCTTTTCCTTTTTTTAATTTAAATTTTTATTTTTTTTATATATATTTCTCTTTTTTTAACCTACAGGTCCTTTGCTTACATATTATGGCTTCCAATTTAGTGATGTTATGGGATTCCTTCATGTCTATATCTATTTTTTGTGCCTTTTCTTGGTCTCTTTTCCTTCTGTTTGTTTATTTTGTCATATTTTGATGTGGTTTTGTTTTTTGGTTTATTGTATTTTATTATTATCCCTTTAGAAGCCTGTTTGTTTACTAATGAGAGACAGAAAGGGGGTGGATCTGGATGGGAGGGGACTGGGGAGAAACTGGGAGGAGTAGACATATGAGAAACCATAATCAGTATATATTAGGTGAAAAAATTCTATTTTCAGTAAAAGGAAAAAAGAAAAAGAAATAAAAAGAGCTAGATGACTGTGGTGCATACCTTTAATCCCAGGCAAGAGGAGCTTTGTGAGTTTGAGAACAGCCTGGACTACAGAGCCAGCTCGAGGACAGGCAGGGCTACACAGAGAAACCCTGTCTCCGGGTGTTTGGGGGGTAGAAAGAAAAAGAAAAAACATACTTCTTTATTTTCTTCATGCTTTTGGTATCTACTACAAGAAAGGATGGATCTTAATGGTGTGTGATGGTGGAAATATATCTCTTGATTGTAACAGTGACTTCAGATTCTTCTGTGAAGGAGAGGATTTCCTTGTAATTAAATTTGTCACTGATGGGCACATAGCAAAAACTTCTTGAAGTTTTTAATAAGGAGCATTCTGTTTAAAATAGTTTTATACAGTTCTACACATGGAGTGTGCAAATGTGAGAAGTGTTAACTGCATAATGTTGATGATATGGTATGTGATTTAACTCTCATTTGAATACTCCTTAGATATATGTGCACGTGCCAATTTTGAATGCTTAATAGAACACCTTTAACATCCAAAGGATCATTGACTACAAAGACCACTTCAGTGCATTCTGCAAATGAGAGAGTTAAAATGCAGAATTGTGTTAAATGCCTACAGTTTTTAGTCACTCAGTAGCATAAAAAGGAGGGGAGACTACATAGCAAGTCTATAAGCTCTTGAGGTTAATTCACCTACCCCCATCCCCCTTGATTCTAAGTTAGAATCACATGGAAAATTTTGAAAGAAATGCATTGGTACCTGGGTCTCACTCAAAAAAATCTGATTCATTATCAATTTTTTTTATTTTATAATTTAATTTTACATATCAGCCATGGTTCCACCCCCCCCCCCCCGCCTTCCATCCAGCCCACCCCCCATTCCCATCTCCTCCAAGGCAAAGACTCCCCTGGGGATTCAGCTCAACCTGGTAGATTCAGTCCAGGCAGGTCCAGTCCCCTCCTCCCAGGCTGAGCAAAGTGTCCCTACATAAGCCCCAGGTTCCAATCAGCCAGCTCATGCACTAAGGACAGGTCCTGATCCCACTGCCTGGGTGCCTCCCAAACAGTTCAAGCTAATCAACTGTCTCACTTATCCAGAGGGCCTGATCCAGTTGGGGGCTCCTCAGCTATTGGTTCATAGTTCATGTGTTTCCATTCGTTTGGCTATTTGTCCCTGTGCTTTTTCCAATCTTGGTCTCAACAATTCTCGCTCATACAATCCCTCCTCTTTCTTGCCATTTGGATTCCTGGAGCTCCACCTGGGGCCTGGCCGTGGCTCTCTGTATCTGCTTCCCTCAGTCATTGGATGAGATTTCCAGCACGACAGTTAGGGTGTTTGACCATTCTATCACCAGAGTAGGTCAGTTCGGGCTTTCTCTCGACCATTGCCAGTAGTCTATTGTGGAGGTATCTTTGTGGATTTCTGGGGACCTCTCTAGCACTTTGCTTCTTCGGAACTATTCTCATGTAGTCTTCATTTATCATGGTCTCTTGTTTCTTGTTCTCCCTCTCTGTTCTTGATCCAGCTGGGATCTCTCACTCTCCTAAGCTCTCTTCCCCTCAAACCTTGCCCTTCATTACCCCCACTCACGTCCAGGTTGTTCATGTAGATCTCATCCATTTCTCTGTCATTGGGCGATCCCTGTGTCTTTCTTAGGGTCCTGTTTTCTAGGTAGCCTCCCTGCAGTTGTGAGTAGCAGTCTAGTCATCTTTGTTTTACATCTAGTATCCTCCTATGAGTGAATACATACCAGGTTTGTCTTTCTGAGTCCGGGTTACCTCACTCAGTATGATTTTTTTTAGAGACAGGGTTTCTCTGTGTAGCTTTGGAGCCTTTTCTGGAACTCACTCTGTAGCCCAGGCTGTCCTCGAACTCACAGAGATCCGCCTGCCTCTGCCTCCTGAGTGCTGGGATTAAAGGCGTGCACCACCAACACCTGGCCATTATCAATATTTTAAGGCAGCTTCTCAGGTAATCTGTTTGTACAGATTGGGAAACAATGGAATTAAATCACTATCTTTTTCTGTGGAATTCAACACACTTTGTGATCAGTGGGGTGTGTTTTCTTTTTATACTGGGTTACATAAGGCCATACTCCCTCTCATGCCTTACTACATAAGACCAAAGTGCAAGCATATACTGTTCCATGTGCTACTACAGAAGGCCACAGTGCACGCATATTCCCTTCCATGCCCTCTTACCTCAGGGCATAATGCAGCATATTCCCTCCCATTCCCTAGATGTCTTAGACCATAATGCAGCATATTCCCTCCCATGTCCTAGATGTCTTAGACCATAATGCAGCATATTCCCTCCTATGCTTTATTGACCTATCCTATTTCCTTCTTCTCATTGGTCCCCTTTGTTCTCCTAGACAATTTTCCTTCTTTCATATCATCTGTACATATGTTAGATTTCATGTATCTATGTAGCCCAGGATCCACAGTGTGAGATTTGACTAAGGCATAGATAATTCACTTAATGTGATTATCTCTACTTGCATTTTTTCTTGCAGGTGACATAACTTATTTCTTCTTTGTAGAAAAAAAAATCCATTGGGCCTATAAACCACTTATCCATCCAGGGTTTATGTACTCTTAGGTTGGTTCTTAGGCATACATGTGAATTTACCTATTGTGAAAAGTGCTGTAATAAATGTTGCTGTTGAAGTTTCTCTGTGATATGCTGACTTGTGGTCTTATGGGTAAATATCCCAATTGTTGTGCAACTAGGCCATATTGTAGGTCTTGTATTTTTGAGGAATCTCCATGGTGATTTCCATAGTGGCTGGAACTAATTCATATTCATACCAGCCAATAGCAGAATTTGTTTTTTCTGCACTTTGACCAGCATTTGTCCTTACTTGTTTTCTGCCATTCTAACTGGAGGAGATGGAACTTCAATGAGATTTTTATTTGCGTTTTGGAGTGGGTTTTCAAGATAGGTTAAGATACTGAATTTGGCTTCATTCATATTTAACAAATAATTTTATACAGAGCTATATAATTTTATGCTTATGTTGGTCATATGAAAAAAAATGTTTCTCTCTTTCTAAAAATGCTTCTACAATATGGCTTCTTCATTTATTGAAGTCAAAGTGGCTGTTGGCTTCCCTGTTACCTTCACCTTGTCAATTGTGGGATATATGCATATTGTTTTTTCTGCATAGATACATCTCAAAGATTGTTAAAAGGCATGGCCCACACAGTTTAAAAAACTTTTCCAGAGATCTTTTTACTCTCTCCTTTCTTGACCAGTCAGTATCCCTTGTCTGTTGACTTCTCCAGCCATAATGTTCTGAGGTATCAATTTATACATTTTTCCATTTGTGTCTTTCAAAACTTTTGGTTTCCTTAATTATAAAGAACTCTGAGAAGTAAACAATATATAGCAAATGACCAATAAGAAGGGATCAGTGTTTCTTATGGAAACTATTTCAAAATTATCTTTACAATGTTTGACATTTTAAATTTTAACTTATTTAATTGACCTATAAAATGTTTATGTATTTATAATGCAGTACATGATGTTTTTAAAAAATTTATGCATTACAAAATGGCTAAATGGAGCCAAGTAACATATATATTACCTCATATTTATTTTTATGGATTTGACATGTTTTAATTTCTTAGCATTATCTACTTTCATTTTTTAACATTTTTATATATACATTGGTTGTGAAAATATATATATAGCTTATAAATATATAAAAACATTAATTTTAATATCTATTCCAAATAGTCAAACACATTTTGGTTAAAATTGTCATAGGAATATTTTTATTCTACCTTTGAATAGAGGTGGATAATTTTTACTATATTACTTCAGTCCATGTAGCAAATGGGGAAAAAAACCTGGAAGAAAAAGCACAGGTTACTGAGAAGAAACACACAAGACCTTCTATGAGTTGCAAGGAAAGTGAGTAGTGTTTGTATTGGGCTTCTTTGGTTGTAAGGGATATTAAGAGATTAGGAGAACATGTAGATTATATGGGAAATATATTCCTTAGTTGGAAATACTTATACTAAAATGGACCTTTATACCTTCTTCAATTACCTAATAGGGAACTGATTTACTGGAAAGTAGAAATCTTGGAAAGGTTATTTAGTGCTTTGATTTCTTTATTCTGTTCAATGTACAGTTGTGCTCTTATATCTTCATTGCTTTTTTTTGAAAGATAAGTATTTGAGAATTTCATATATATATACACACATATGAAATATGATCATATACAGCCCCCGTCATCCCCTCTGGCTCTCCTGATCCTCCATAAGATGTCTACCTCCTGACTGCACACTGAGCTTAGTTAGTGCTGCCCATTTGTGTGTGCGTGTGAGGCCATCCAAATGGAGCATGAGAAACCTATCAGTGGCCACATCCTCAAAGTTAAGAATGATTCTCCTTTTATCAACAACCATCAATTGACAATTGCTCCTCGGTAAGGGGTGGGACCTGGAGACCATCTACCCTATCTGTTCAGGAAATTTGGCTTGATCGTTGTTCTTGTGTAGGTCTTATGCAGGTAAACATAGGTATTGTGAGTATGGGTACCATAGCCATGCCAGTTACAGAATACAGCAGTTCATAGCACTCCTTACCGTACTCCAACTCTTAAGTATTTTCTGCCTTTTCTGTTCCCTGAACCTTGGTGAAGGGTGAGAGGTTGGATTGATAAAGATGTCCCATTTAGGCCTGAGACTCAGTCTGTTTTTAGCACGCTGAACAGTTATGTATCTTTATACCAAGTGCAGGCCAATGTAAGAAGAAGCTTCTCGGACTCAGACTGAGAATATTCCTAGTTCTGGGCCATATCCAGTCCATCTTCTCTGTTACTGATAAATCATTTCATTGAAATCAGGTTCTAAAGTGTGATAAAATTGAATACTGTATTATACAGTTATACAGTATACTCATAAATCATAACAAAAATAGCAATGAATTCCGAGGAAAACAAGAACTTAATAAGACAATATGACATAATTATTAATCATTCACCATTCTTGAGCCATTATCATTTAGGAAAAATGAAGTCCGTGTGTGTGTGTGTGTGTGTGTGTGTGTGTGTGTGTGTGTGTATGCACATTATACGTAATATTCTTCTGTTTTGTGCATATGCTCGTTAGTACTTAACTGAATTATCTTATTTCTTTAATCAAATTCTGTAAAGTTCTTGTTTTATCCCTACCTCAAAAATAAAAGGTCAAGGTGTAGAAATACTACTTCTTTTCTCAAAATTAACTAGTGATTGAATCTAAGTAAAAAAGAAGCTTTTTTGTATGTAAAAATTCATTGTAGAATTGTTAATGCAACAAATATATAGAGCCATATCAAAACTTGGAATCAGTAAAATTGTATGAGAAAACTGGCAAGGTTTTTTTTTTTTGCTAGTTATTCTATTTAATTATTCTAAATAAATAAATAATTTAGTTATTCTATTATAGTGATATATGAAAAGGATTCTCATTGATAATTGTTATTGTTGATTGCAGTCTTTTCATTTATTTTTTCAGAATGCGATAAAATACAGGTTCTAGCCAGTGTTTGACAAGTACTCTACCATTGAGCTAGGAGAACCCCTCTGTCCCTAGTCTAGGTATACAGTGTGAAATGTTTGAGGTTTTTCTACTGGTGAATATTAAGCTTCTAATTTTTTTTTTTATTAAAAATGTGATATAATGTGGTGGAATACATAGTTAAAAGTGAAACAGCTAAGTCAATCATATGGTGTATAGTAAAAATTTACTGTTGTCAAAATGCCCTGGTGGAGTAAGGCTCTTTGTCAGGCAAGAATTGCCAATAATGATCTGTTCTTATGAAAGGTTCCTGAGCCAGCCAGGAATCTACCTTTTCTCAAAGACATGAGTCCATCCTCTTCAAATATGTGTTTGAAGTGCGCAATTCAGCCTGCTTTGCAGCAGGAATAAAGGGAGGAGAGAGGTGAAATTAACCTGCAGTTGTCACAGGCAACATTGTTGGAATCCAGTGTTTCTTTTGGACTGAAGCATCCTCCGTTTTCCACATAACATAAGTAAACTGTCCTACAGATGTCTAGAACTTTATCTACCATTTTGGTCCTGTATTAGGTTGGTTGTAAACTTATTTTCACGTGCCCAGTTTTCTGCCCCAAACCCAGATCTTTAACACAAGTACTGAAAACAGTCACCTTTGCACTGTAAAACCAGCTGTCGAATTACTTAAATCTTTCAGTCCCTTCCCATCCAACGTGGTGTCCTTGTAGCACATAAAATGTGACAGGATAAAGAGAAATAAAGCCATGATAACTTCTTTCCTGTGCATTTGTCGAGCTTAGTCACCTGTAATTCTGCGTTGACCCAGGTGTTCTTGGTTCCCATCTAGACAAATCCATCTGTTCTGGAGTTCTGTGTTCATCTTACTGACCAAAGGCCTCAGCATTGTCCCCAGGAAAAGCTGAGGTTCAGGGCAGCTGCCAAATCTTTGCTTTCTGTCTGCTCCCAGGAGAAATATGCAATGAGGAAATAAAAGAATTAATTCCATACATTTTATTGAGCACTGTTCATTGAGATTTCTGAGGGCCTGGAAATAATAAGATCTTGAACACATAATATACATAGACAGGTGTATGAAGTATAGAAAGAGTAAAATATATTTAAAAACTAGAACATCAAAGTAATAGCATTTTTAAGGTGGCAGGGATTTACAGATTCCTTAATTCAGTACATTTATTTTTTTAGATGAGGAGACTGAGGCCCAAATAGGTTTAAAGGGTGTTTGGGTAGATCTAACAGGTAACAAAGTCTGAAATCAGGACTACAATCTAGATAATTTTTCTCTCCATCTGGTGCCTTTTTTTTTCTTACACTGTCTGTTTTGCTTTCATAGTACAATTAGAGAGGGACACAACCTGTTTCTTTTAATGTATTTGTGAACACATGGCATACAATATACAAAGTACTGCTAAGCAATAAATAAAATATACTTAGGAAGTACATAGTCTTTTATAATAAAAATTGGGGTAAATAGGTTAGATGGTAGAGAAGATCAAATATAAAAGGAAAATTTAAATATCCATAAAATAACGTCTTTCAAAGCAGATGATTGTGATCAGTATGGTCATAGTTTTCATACAATTTTTAAAATAATTTTTGCTGAAAGTTCTTATTTTTAACAAGTTTTTAAAAGTACATTTACTTTGTGTGTGTGTGTGTGTGTGTGTGTGTGTGTGTGTGTGTGTGTTTGTGTTTCTCCATGTTAGTACATAGAGCACAACATATGTGTGGAGGTCAGAGAACAATTCGCTGGAGTTGGTGCTTTCCTTCTACCACGTGGGGCTTGGGGATTGAATTCAGTTTGTCTTTCTTGGTGGCAAACCTACTGAACTATCTCATTGACCCAGTTATTTAAAACAAAACAAAACAAAAAACCCTCTTGCTTTCTTTATCATTGCTCCATTTTATTTCTCTACAAAGTATGGAAGGACACTGGAAAGGAAGAAGGCCAATGAAAGAGGTTGCTGTTGAGTGTTTAATGCGGCATAATACAGTGAAATTCCTTCAAAGAAAAAGCAAAACTAGTATTTTCTTGTTAAAATCAGAGTGATTTTTATAAACCTAAATATCTATTCATAATCTCAGAATTGAAAATACATGTCATTATATAGTACCAGTGTACCTTTCATGTAATATGCAAGCAATATTTTTATTTAAATTATATTCATTAGCTGTGTGTGTGTGTGTGTGTGTGTCACTATTTGTGAATAACTTATCTATTGTAAAATAATCTACACAATTGAAGGTCCTTGAAGAACTTTATTTCATTTTACCCAGATTGTGAGAGCATAGTCACTTTAACTTGGGGGTATATTAACTATATCCAAGGAAGAATGACTGGAATGAGGACATGTATACTTAGAGTTCTGATATAATTTGTTAGTGTAGACTAGATGGTAGGCATTGTTCTAAAAATCTGTAGTTGTTACATAGAGAAAATAAATAAGATGTTTTCAATCTTGGACCTAACGCAATTATTAATGTATACATCTTTAATTATAGGCAACTTCTATATCCTTGCCAACAAAAATAATAATGGTAATTATAAATCTATATAGTGATAAATATATTAATTATAAAAGGGTTGGAAACTATAGAATATGAAATCTAAAAGGACCCAGCTATGTAGATGTGCTTCCTGTGCTAGCCTTCTGGGGGTATTTCACACTTAGGGATAGGTGTTTATTACACAGCCTCCTTCTGAGATTGTGAAGGCTTGCTGAATGTTTTCTAAGTCATTTGTAGGTGAGCAGGTGTTAAGCTTTTCCATACTTGATAAAAGCCTATTCATTCCCCCTTGAGAATGATTCAACTCTTTGTAAAGAGAGTGAGAGAAAAAGTAAAAAAAAAAGCCACATCAGCTTCCAATTGTCAAAATTCAGTTTTTAAAAACTCAAGACTTTTCCCCAATGGATTTCCAGATTGCAGAACATATGGACTCTATCTTCTGGGTAAAATACTTTCATTTTCCTTTTGAATTACCTTTAAGACTTCATCCTGAGAGGAAAAGTGTAAAATGGAAACATAAGGTATTTAAACATCATGTACGGCTCTGTTATTTCTTTCTTTTTCAATTTGGATTGATAATAGCTTTATAAAGCGTGGGGAAGATGCTTAAAAAAATAAAAATTTCACACATGCCTGCATTTGTTTTCCTGGTCTAAGACTATATAAGGAGTTCTTTTTTTGATGATCTTTCTAATATGATTTTTTAGTGCATTTTAAAGAGATATTTAATTTTCTTTGAGTTAAGCTGACCAGGAGCTGAGCTTCATTTACAGTATTTGAGGATTCATCTGTTGATTAGCTGGATATATCACAAAGGAATCTTAGGCAGCCTAATGCATTGTTGTTTGAGGACAACGATCTGTTTTTGAGAAAATGCTAATAATTTATTGAGTTTAATTTTCCTATTTGTTGTGGAAAGTCTTCCGGAATGTGATGAGCCCTGTGAAGTATTTCTACATGTTTAAATCTGAATAATCTTGCTTTATCTTAGGTCTTATGAATGCTAGGTGGATGCTCCTGATTCTGTCACCAGCTCTTAGTTTTCACTTGGGTCGTGGTCTTCTCAGGCTGTCCAGGTTTGCCTACATCTTACAGTCCTGAATAGCTACAATTATAGGGCTGCAGTCTTACCCTAGCATGCATAAGCTTCTTTGTGAGTATCTATCTAGGCTATTCTGATATGTGAAGTCCTAAAAGAATCTCTTTATTTTGTACATTTTGTGGCATTTATATAGTGTCATTTGGTATAATCATTTTCTCTAAAATGTTTCCAGTATATTAACTCAGCTATAGAATATATATGACTTCCTTGCCCTATATGAATGACATTGAAGGATTTATTTATTTTTTATTTCTTTCTCATGGAACTCAACTATACTGAGCCTTTTGTCCCATCATTCCACTGAAATTCTTTTCAAGGATACATAGTCATTACTTATTCTGGTAGTCTATTCTTAATGACTGTCTTCACTTGTTATATAAAAACTGATCACTGTATATTTCTGGAACACTGTTGATTTCCCTCCTACTATTGGCCTCTCAAAATTCCTTTTGGTTCTTGTCCATTTGCTTCAGTCTTGCTGTTGGGGTGTTTAGGCCTTAGTCTTTGGGTTTCTCATCTCTCCTCTTTTCTGACTATGTGCTGTCTTAAGGCTCTCAGCCAGTAAATAGCTAAGTTATATAAGTACTGTCTAGACATGACTCTTAAATTATGTGTCCTATCAGGTTTCTTCCCTTGAATTTAGCAAATTTATTCAGGTGTTTAATCAATATCTCTACTTGGGTATATGTGTTTGGGCAGGACAAGCTGCTTTAATAAAAGGATTCACACAGAACTTTGTTTCTCATATTAATTTTAAAACCTTTTGGTAAGAGAGTTTTTCCATCTTATAGATTCACTATAATTAGTTTTCAGCCTCTGTCATAGCCACATTCATCTTTATCAAAAGGTATGGACAAGACAATATTTTAAAATTTACTGGTTGGCTCTCCCTGTCATCCCAGCTCATTGGAAAGCTGAGAACGATAGCTGAGAAAAGTTATAGGCCCCTTGAACTTCACAGTGAGACTGTCTCAAAGTACTTAAATGGGTATGTGTGCACACAGCTAGTTAGAAACTCAGTCTCTGGCTACATAAGACATTCCTGACCACTGTTAACATCCTCTACTCATTTCTATGCTTGTTAAAGCTTGAGAAGCACTGCTCTATTATCTTAAAGGTACTTAAACATGCATTCGTTTGCTGGTAAAAAGCCCTGTAAAAACCTACTTTATTAAACAAAATAAAATGGAAATAAGCTGTGAAGGGGTGTGAGAGTGAGCATATGTGTGTGTGTGTGTGTGTGTGTGTGTATGTGTGTGTGTGTGTGTGTGTGTGTGTGTGTGTTTCTAAAGTTTATTGATAGTTCAGTCCTTCGTACTGTGCCAGAACTTTTATTTAGGTTTTTGAGGATGCATGTGGTAGTGCACAGTTTAATCCCAGCAATCAGGAGGCAGAGGCAGGTGAATCTCTGTGAGTTCAAAGCCATCCTGGTATAAATAGCAAGTCCCAGGTCCCTGGGGCATGGTAGATTTTGAAAGAGGAAGAGCATATCACCTTTTGCCGATACCATAGTGGTTGTAATGCAGTCATATACAGCCATACTTCAGCTGCAAGGGAGACTGAAATATAATCTCTTGATGTGACTAGGAAGAAGAGGGATAGATGTTTATTGAGCTTCTTCTGCCATAGGTTTCTAATAGGCAACTCAAATAAAACATCATTAAAAACTAAATTTACATGCTAATCTTCCTTCTATTCTCCTTCCTTTCTTTGTTTCACCTCCTCCTTTTGTTTCTTTTCCTGGTCCTGGGGATTGAACACAGGAAATTGTATACCAAAGCATGCTCTCAACCACAAGTCATGCCCCTACCCTTAAAACTAAATTTTGGCTTCCTGAGGTTTCCTATATCCACATTGACAATGAGTTAGTGTCATTTTTCAGGTTTGTTTAGGAGCTATATTGAGATTTTATTGTCCTTTTTCATACTTATTGCCCAATGTCTGTATTAGAGAATTTTAGGCAGTTTCCATAATGTATTCAGAGGTCAAAAATCAGAAAAATAGAAATCTTTAAGTTGGTATTAAGGATGCTTATCTTGTGAAATTATTCTAGTAACTTTTTCCCCTTTTATCGAAAATAGATTCTTTTCTCATACAGTATATCCTGATTATAGTTTCACCTCACTCTAGTACTCTTAGTTCCTCCCTACCTCCCCTCCCATCCAGATCCACTTCCTTTCTGTCTCATTAGAAAAGAACAGGCTTCTAAGAGATAACACAAAACAAAGTAAAATAAGAAACAAAAACCATCACATTGAAGTTGGACAAGGCCACCCAACTGGAGGAAAGGGCCCAAGAGAAGGCATAAGAATCATAGACCCACTCATTCATACACTTGGGAGTCTCATCGAAATAATAAACTGAAAGCTATACTATACATGCCGAGGACCTGATGCAGACATGTGCAGGCCCTATGCTTGCAGCTTCAGTCTCTGTGAGTACATCTGAGCATTGCTCAGTTGGTTTAGAGCAACTTGTTCTCCTGGTGTTCTCCATTACTTCTGGCTCTTAGACACTTTCTGCCCTCTCTTCTGTGGGGTTCCCTGAGCTCTGAGGGGAGGACCAAGATACAATCCATACACCCAGAGAGGTTGGGTATTGAAGAAGGGAATTGGGTGGGAGGGCGGCACATGGATCTCCCTGAGAAGGGGAAATAGAATAGATTTTATAGTTGTAATGGGAGTTGGGGAGGAGTAGGAACTAGAGTATCAGGTAGGGGAGGGACCGGGGATGGAGCTGAGGAAGGAAATATAGATAGAGACATCTAGAATTGAGGAGCTTTTGAAAATCTAGTGCAGTGGAAGTGTCCTAAAATATATGGAGGCGATCCTAGTGAAGTTTCTAAATAATGAGGAAGATGGAGTCCCAACTGGCTATCTCTTGTCCCCAAATTAAGCTTCCAGTACCAAGACTAGGTTACATCCAGTTTGGATGTTGCCCAAAAGGGGTCCTGTGGAAATCCCCAAACAACTCAGGCTGTTGCCAAGTCTACAGGTTGCTTTCTACAAACCGACAGCAAGGCCCCATTGCTGAAGACAACACTCACACAACTCATTGAACGTTATCTACATAGAATCTTTATCCAAGCACACTAGTAACTTTTTCTTATATTCTCATTTCCATTGTTTCTTGCCTTAAATTTACTTGTTTTGGGTCCTTACAGATCTCTGCAAAAGTTAGGATCATTCCAAAGATCCTGTAATTGAAGACTGAGGCAGTGTTATGGACTTGGAAGTGGGAGTGGAAGCTTGAGGTAGTGGGACAGTCTTGGTATAGACTGACTCAAAGTAGTGAGAAATGTCTATAAGGTTTTCCCACCCTTCTTCAAGTAAGATTTCATCAGGGAGGCCAGAATAAGAACTTAGTTCAGGCATCAGATAGAAATCTATGGTCAGGGTGGGAAGGCAGTACACAGAGTATGATTGGCTAGGGACCCTAATTGCAGCTTCCTCCAAAGCTTGCAAAGAACTGGCTGTACCTCAAGTCTGGTGCAGGGGAAGCTTTCTTCTCTGAAGCCTGCCAGGTAAAAGCCTTTGGTCAGGCCAAAAAAGAAAAAAAAGAAGAAGAAGAAAAAAGAGAGAAAGAAATCACACGTTTTCAACCAGGAGCCAGACTCCTCAGACACTTTTTCATGATCTGCCACCTGCCATTTTGCAAATTGTTCTTTGGCCACTTGTTGCTTTATACTTTCCAGGAATTGATACTTTCTGGAAACACTAAGCTGTAGCCTGCTCTCAGTTGTTTCTTACTTGCTTGGCTTTTGCTCATGTTATTCCCTAAAAAACAGTGTTTTTCCTTTTCTTACTCTCCTGGAAAACATCTGCCAGTACTGTGTGCCAATTTGCTGGTGAAAAAGCCTGTCTCTTGCTTTATATTATGCCCTACTTCTATGTTCCTGGGGCACATTTTGTATGTAAATGTCTCTTCTTGCACCTATTTCTTTCATTGGACAATGAGGTCATTAAGAACAATGATTCTTCACTACAAAAAAATGAAAACAAAAACACATCTTGAATCTCAGTTGCCTGGTACAGATTATTGTGTTATCATTGATGAGTAGTAAGTATATATTGGCAAGTGAATTTGTGCAATATGAATATTTATTTTATATTTCTAGTTTTTTATGGTGAGCCTGGTGTATTTATTTCATTTCATGTAGGACCAACTAAACATTTAGTTCTAGTTCTCTGCACTCTGTTCACTGATAAAAGCTCTCAGAAAATCCTGGATGCTCTCTTCTTTTTGTATCAGTTCAAATTTAACCCCATCTCAAGTATCTTTCTCCAAAATCTGCTCTCCAACATTTTTCCTAATCCCTTTCAGCAGAGGTTAGCATTCCTTTTGTTGTTGTTTTGGATTTTTATACACTCCTAAGTATTTAGTTTTCTCTTGGTCTTGGATTTTATGCCGAATAATGATATGCTTATTTCATCCTATTTAATCACTATATGTCTTAGGTTTTTATTGCTGCAGTAAACCATGACAACAAATGACTTGGGGAGGAACTCTCAGATCACATTCTGTCACTGAGGGAAGTCAGGGCAGGAATTCAAAGCAGGAACAAGTGGCAACAAGCTGATGCAGAAGCTGTGAAGGAGTGTTGCTTACTGGCTTGCTCCCCATGGCTTGTTCAGTTTACTGTTTTATAAGACCTAGGACCACCAGTCCAGGAGTGGTACCACCCTCTATGGGATGGGCCCTCCCACATCAACCGTTAATCAAGATAGTGATCCCTAGACTTGCCTACAGACCAGTCTTTTGGAAGCATTTTCTCAATCCAGGTTCCCTCTTCTCAGATGACCCTGACAACAACCGTTTCAGATAACAGCTTTGTGACAGTGTTGTGTCAAGTTGACATCAAGCCGGCTGGCACAGGAGGTTGTGAGTATCTTGTGGTTAGAGCCTGCGTTGTCTTCATGTTTGTGATCTGCTATCATTTCAGTCAGGAGTCCCCACACAGTAGTGATACTCAGAAAATAATCTATAGAGGAATAAGCCATGCAGGATTGATAATTGAGAACCAGAAAAAAAAAAAAAAGTAAAATGCAGCAAGGGGAGGGGGGATGACACACAGTCACTTCAAAATATGCATAATTGCTGCAAAATTGAAAGAACCAGAATATTTCCAGGAGATGACAGCAACTATTCGGAGAATTGGCTTCCAACTGTCTTCAGAACCTGGAAGTGAAACTTAATAAGTCTATTTTCCCCTGTGGATAGGAGCACATAGTTTTTGCTAATGCTTTAATTTATCTAAGTTATAAAACACAAGACATATATTTTTCTTCTTTGCTAGTTTAAATCAGTTATTTGATTTCTAGATTTTTCTGAGAGTTTTGGATTAAACACAGGAAGTATTAGATTATGCTAGGTTGTTCCTACATATAAAACTTTATTTATTTAAAGATAAAATACTTAATCCTAAATAATGGCATACCTTTGCTTTTTTTGCCTTTATACTTTATCAACTATGTTAAGAACAAATCTGGGGCCTCAGCTTGAGAGAAAGGATATTTTAAATGGCAAAACAGTCATCTGTGGATGTGAGATTGCTTCATATATGTTTTTAAAGCACCTAGTTCTTCTATATTTGGGTAGAAATATTCAGGAAGTAATAGCAGCTTCCTAATGAATGTTCATCTTGATTTTTGTACTTTGTTTGAAGATACAAAATCTTGTATTTCTTCTTAGTGTAATGGTCATGCCTTTTCAATATTGGCTGATGCTAATTATAGTAAAGTTATTATTGAGTCCAGGCTCATGCAATAATGGGGGACAGACCACCAAAGTGTGTTAAACCAGAAACAAACTTTGTTCCAAAAATCACCACAGGGAGAAGAAGCCTACCAGTTAACTAGGACTATAACCAGAGTTCCGACTCCTGAAACTATGGCAAAGGGGGTGGGTTTCAAGCCCCTTTTATAGCAAAAAGTAAGCATCAGGCATGGAATGCATGCTAGGAGTCATGCAGAAACAACTACTAAAAGTTAACTTTGTTCTGCAGAGGTTGTCAGCTATAAGGGGCAAGGGAGTTATCATTAAAAGTTAACCCTTGGCCGTTGACAGAGGAGCTGGCTGTAAAGCAGAGAGCCATTGTTAGAAGTTAACCTTTAGTTGTTGACAAAGCTGATGACTGTCAGCTTTTGTTTTTTAGGTTTACAATTTTCTAATTCTCTATTCCTGGACCCTCCAGTTATGTATGTTATAATCTTTATTGGAATGTGTGCTCATGGTTTTTCAAAGAATAGGGATTCAATTTAGTCTCATTCAAAGCTGCCCTTTTACAGAAGAGAAGTTTAAATGCATACCAATAAAATAAATTGTCATAATGAGTGCATTAGTGAGCCTAACACAAATATCTTAGTCAAAACTGTCTAAAACCATTTGAGTAATGGGATGTCTTAGATGGAAGGTCACCCTCCACTTACTATTAGCTAAATCACTTTAATTTCTGGGTTCCAGTTCTTCACCTGGAAAATAAGAATTATAACTCCAATTTGTAAGGCTGTTTTTAAAATTAAATGAGGTTACCAGGAAAATACTGATAATCTGCTTACAACATTATGGTTATGTTAATTACTTTCCTCATTGTTATGGGGAAAAACCTGATAAAAATCAGTTTAAGAAAGAAGGCATTGCTGGCATGGTTGTACAAGCCTTAATCTCGAATCTTGGGAGGCAGAGGCAGGCAAATCTCCGAGTTTGAGGTCAGCTTGGTCTACAGACTGAGTTTCAGAACAGCCAGAGCTACACAGAGAAACCCTGTCTCAAACAAAACAAAACAAACAACAACAACAAAACAAAAACAAAAGAAAGAAAGAAAGAAAGAAAGAAAGAAAGAAAGAAAGAAAGAAAGAAAGAAAGAAAGGAAAGAGAAGGAAAGCATGTCTCCAAGAGTATGAGGTGGCTGGTCATATACCACTAACAGTCAAGAAGCAGAGAGAGAAATGAATCATCCTTTTTATTTAGCCTGGGACCACAGCCTAGGGAATGGTGTGCTAGCTTTTAGAGTAGGTCTTCTTTCCTCAGTTGAACCTTTTTGAAACATCTGTCATAGAGATACCCAGAGATACATTTCCATGACTCCAAATCTAGTTAAGTTGAAATGAAGATTAGCTATTAAAATTAGTTAATTCCTAGAAGCATAATATAAAGAGCAAGGCTCTGTCTCTGTAAAATCATTCTCACATACAGTGTTAAGCCCAATGATGTTCTTTCGTGTTTTCATCTTATGTCTAGTCATTTTATAGTTTGAAAACTGAAGAAGGTTTTCCCATTCATTCTAGGCATATTTTAGAACAAATTGAAATTTGTAATAGCACTACATAAAGGAACTTGGACTATTGATTAAACTGACATATCAGTTGATAGGAAAACAAAACTTACCCTGTTTCAAAAGCCAACTGTATTGGTTAATTATCATCAGAGTAACTTGAGACCAGGATAAATGTGGGTTTTCAGTGACTTTATGCCTATTAAATCCTTCAATGAAAATTATCATTCATGAAAATTATAATCATGGTAAAAGAAATTGAAGAGGACCCCCCCTCAAGAGTAGAAAGATACCCCTCTTCATATATTAATGTTGTTAAAATGTCTATATTACCTAATGCAGTCTATATAGTCAATACATTACCTAACAAAATACCAATATAATAGAAGTAGGAAAAACAAAATCCTAAAATATACATGGAACCGCAGAATCCTGAATAGTCAAATCCAACAGAACAAAACAGAAGGCACTGACTACCTAACTTAAAAATATACTACAAAGTTGTACTGATCAAAACATCAAGATATAGACATTAAAGAAGACATGTAGGGCAATGGAACAGTATCAAAACCCTAGAAGAAAACCCGCACATCTACAGCCACATGATTTTTATGGATTAAGATGCTGTTTTGGGATTTCTGTTGCTATAGTGCAACATCATGACCAAAATCAACTTGGGGAGGAAAAGGTTTATTCCACTTATACTTCCATATCACAGTTCATCAGAGAGAGAATCAAGACAGGAACTTAAACAGGTTAGGAACCTGGAGGCTGGAGCCTGTTGCAGAGGCCATAGAGGAGTGCTGCTCACTAGCTTACTTTCCATGGCTGACTCAGTCTGCTTATAGCACCCAAGACTACCCAGCCCAGGGGTGACCCTGTTCACAATGGACTGGGTCCTCCTCAGTCAGTCACTAACCTGGAAATTTTCCTACAGGCTTGCCTGCAGCCTGATCTTAAGTATTTTTTTCAGTTGACCTTTCCAGTTCAGATGACTCTAGCTTGTGTCAAGTTGACATAAACTAGCCAGCACAGGTGTTAAAAAAACATACACTGGGCAAAGCAGAGTTTCTGTAATAAGTGTGCTTGGAAAATAAATTCATATTAAGAAGAGTGAAATTATTCTCCAATTTCTCACCTGTTTCAAAAATTAACTCTAAGTGAACTAAAGACTTAAATGTAAGAACTGAGCTGGGCAGCAGTGGTGCACACCTTTAATCCCAGCACTCGGGAGGCAGAGCCAGGCGGGTCTCTGTGAGTTCAAGGCCAGCCTGGTCTACAGAGTGAGTTCCAAGAAAGGCACCAAAACTACACAGAGAAACCCTGTCTTGAAAAACAAAAACAACAGCAACAACAAAAATAACTGAAACTACTAGGAGAAGAGTTGGGGGAAATGTTTCGGGATATTGGAATTCTCAAGGTAATTTTAAATAGCACACCTCCCCCGCAAAGTACAGCAAACAAATAGAAAGTAAGACAAATGGAAACAATCATTAACATGAAGGCAAAGTCTAGAAAACAGGACAACATAGTTGTGATTTATCTGACAGCTGGTTAACATCCAGGATATATATGAACTCCTAAAACATCCAGTTAAATAGGCAGTAGATGTAAATAGGTACCTCTCCCAATGGATACTTTCAGATGACCAGCAAATACTGAGTAATGGCACTCCTGTAATCCTAGCACTCCAGAGGTGGAGTAGGATGGTCACAAATTTGGGAGTGGCTTGGCTGATAGATAACATGAGGTTAGCCATGGGTATATAATTTGACTATGTCTCCCTCTACCCCACCAAATAAAACAGAACACAAATGAAAACAAAACAATAAATGTCTAAAGTCTATATGAAGAGTGCATGACATCATTAATCATAAGGAAATATAAAACCAAACCATAATATGATATCACCTCACCCTGCTAAGTATAATAGTTATCCAAAAAGTAAAGGTAATTTATGCTGAGAGGATGCAGAGGAAATGAAACCCTTGGATCTAGTTGGCTAGAATATAAGTTAGCATAGTCATTATGGGAAAAAAGTATCAAAAAATTGAAAATAAAGCTACAGATTCTACCCATGATTATTTATCTAAATGAAATAAAATCAGTGTGTCAAAGATACCTACACTTGTAGGTTTATTGACACTATTTACAATATGTAAAAAAAGGTAAGTAGTCTAATTGTCCATAAAGTGATGAGTGGATAAAGTAAATATGACATATACATACAATAGATATTTAGCCATGGAAAAGTGGGTAACCTGTGATTTATGATGACATAGATGAAACTAGAGATCATTATTTTAAGTGAAATAAACTGGGCATAGAAGGACAAGTATTTCATCTCAATCAATTGATACCTAAAATGGTTAATCACATGGAATCTAAAGTAGACTCTTAGGTGCCAAAGTTTGAGAGTTTTTACCATGGTGTTTGGCCAGGTAGCTACTTTTTAACCTGGTTTAAATGACATATAATATTATTTATCTGTATTGAAACATCATACACTATCCCTGTAATATGTACAGTTTTGTGTTTTATATAGCAATATATAGCATAGATATAATTAATTACATATACAGGTATGCATCACTGCACTACAGTGATGTATTTTCATAAATGTATCATTACGTGATTTTATTATTTGTGAATATCACAAAGAGTAGTTACACAAACCAAAATGGCTCTAATATCACTACAATATATAATCTCATGAAACTGCCATTGTGCTGCATCACTGATGGAATTGTCCTTTTGTAGCACAGTATTATGTTTATTGAGGTCTAGCATGGGTTTATTTTTCCAGGCATTCTCAGGAGCCTAGTCTATTTCCTTAGCCTTCATCTTTTGATCTTTTAACCAAATCATCCCTAAATCTTGAAAATAAACCTAACCAAGTAATTTTTCTTCTCCTCCCAGGTTATTGAATTAGCAGGGAGCAAGTGGGCATTAAACAGTTGTACAGATTAGTGTTACACTGGAGTAATGACTTCCAGTCTTACCTGGACCTCCCAACCGCTTTGTCATATCTCAACTTTCTCATAATGAAAATAAAATTGACGATTGTATAAAGGGGGAATGAAAGAATAAAGGTACCACATAACTGAAATGAACTCAGAGTAAACAGATGTGTGTGGGAAGAATAGTCATCTCCTTGGGTACTAATAATATTTCAGTCCATCTAAACAAGTAATTAAAAAGAATATGAAGACTGGGTTTTGAGTGGAACACATGCTTAGCATGTGTAAGGGCTTAGATTTAATCTCTAGCACAGAAAGGAAGGACATAGGTAGAGAGAAAAAAAATTGAAGGAGGGAGGAGAGAGAGAAGGAAGATGGAGAGTGGGGGTGGAAGGGTGAGCAGTACATTTTACAATATGGATGAAGCTAAAAAAGTAATCCAAGAAAAAGAAGCCAGTTCCCAAATCTGTATATCATGTGATTTCATTTGTATGAATTGGTCCAATAGCCAAGAGGAAGGGGGACTGAAGAGAAGTTGCTAATAGATAGTGAATTCTTTTGGGGGGAGTTGACACAATTGTTATAAAACTAGATCATGGTTATAGTTATATCATCTGTAAATATATTAAAATTGTACATTTTAAATAGGTGGACTTTATGGTATATAGGTTATCTATCCTAAAGCTGTTCAAAACAGAAAAAGAGAAAGGCTTCCCTTCATCTCTCTGTACATGATAACAACCCATTGTTTACTTGAGCTGAAATGCCTTTGTTCACTAGCTTTTCTTAGCACCATTCCATCGGATTTCTGTGTCTCTGCTCTTTCTTTCTAAAAGTCTCTTCTTTGAAATTTTTATACTATATACAATGTGTTTGATTATATACACACTGCTCTTTCTACTCCAGCGTCTTCTAGTATCTCCCTTATTCCCCTCCAACTTTATCTCCTTTTTTGGATTGCAGGGAACAGATACTTTCTATCTGTTCCTTTTTCTGATCCTTTCTTCTGCAATTTTAAAAAAATGAAATTTCCTGGATTTTATCTTTACTTTTTCCTATCCTTTAAACATACTTTTCTCTGGGATCTAGTGTAATACTTGGTTCATAATGAACATATGAATGTCTAAAGTCATTGACTCTAAGGCTTATCAACTTAATTTTTAATCTGGTAAATAGATCTCTTTCAGGCTCCAGAGTTTTGTTTCTTTTCTGTTCCAAGTAGTTGTCTAAGAGTTATTAGGCATCCAGGACAGGGTTTTTCTTCCCATTCGCATCTGTTTATTATTCATTTCATGGAATTAGCATCTTTCTGCTTTCATTTCCCTTTTCACAACCCTTGACTCTATTCTTACTATCTCCCTCCTTCTCTTTCCACCCATAAGAGGTTTTATATATTCAGCCTCAGACAGGTTTCCCAAATCTTGACCTCTAGGCTCTATCCCCATTGTCTTGACTCAGTTCCCCTTATATTGCCACCCTATAAATTGCAAAGCTACTGAGTTCATGTCCTGATTTGAGAGCTCCTTATTGTCTTTGCTGAATCCAAGTTGTATTGACAAGTTCTTTAGTAAACATCCCAAAGCTGTCTAATCCAGTATCATAATTCAGTTTTTACCCTCTTGAGGCTGCCTTGCTGTGATCTTACCCAAATTTCTTCGGGTGGAAATGCCCTTTGTCTGCATGCCTTCACATGTGCCGTTTCTTTGGCTTGTAATGCCTTTCCTGTTTTGTCCAGCAGATTCTTCTTTATTATTTAAGTTCTGTTTAAAAGTCACCTATTCATTCTTTAGTCATTTATTTATTGTCTGCTTTGTAACAGTTATTATGCTTCTAATGAGATAGACACAAACCCTTCTCCTCACTGAACTTAACAGAACAGGTCATCATTGAAGTGGTAATGAAACTCTCAATCTTCCCAGGCAGGGTTAATTAGTACTTTGATCATAGCTGCAATAGTAGCCAACAAGATACCGTAGAGGAAATACCATGTTGATAGCCCCACTGCTTTAGAAGTCAGTTGCCTCTTATTTATTCCAATGGGTAAGATGATTTCTTCACCTTCAAAATGATGAGAATAGTATTTAATCATGGCAGGCCATGGACTCTTGATGATATGGAGTCTTTGTCAGAGTTGCCTAAAGCAATAAATGTGTCTATTTAATGCATCATTATACTTAGTTGCTTTGCAATAATAATTTTGATGACATCATTTAAGTTTTACTTACCTTTTATTAAAGATATAATTGATAATATAATTATCTCTTGTTTTTTATTTGATTTGATTTGCTTTGATTTACTTCCTAACAAAAAGACTAAGTGAATAAGGAAATGATCAGCAGGTTTATAGCAACCAGGGAAAGCCCGGGATGATTTCTTGAGTAAATTGATTTGGCTGAAGTATTTGGTCCAAAGTAATAATTATAATTAAAGATGATGAGTGTCTAAAGGGTTTTAAAAAGTAAATACATGTATTCTGAAAACATGCTGAAACTCAGTACTGTATCAGTTAGAATTTTATATAATTCAATAATATACATTACTTTAATGTCTCAAGGTCTTATAAAATTTCCATGCCAGGCCTCAATAAAAGCAAGAATTTTCCTTTAGAAAATCTTCTGTTGGGATTCACAGTTGAAGGCTTTGGTTTTAACTGTGTACCTTGTCTATTTTATTAAGACTACACAGCGCCTAGATAGCCTTGCTTGACTCATGGTTGGTACTTACTAAACAGAGGTTTTCGCTAATGTTTTTCTATTTGCATGAAGGCACCATAGATTTCAGTTTGTGAGAGAACGCATTCACTCACATTGTATGATACCCTATTCTACCTGCACATTATTTCACTGAGATTTATATACAGACTGAAAGCCTTATGGAACGTGGGCACTTCGATCTTCTAGCTGACAGTGCACTGAAAATGTTTACTGCTTTCAAGGGATTATCATTTATTTAAGTTGTAGCTAATGTCTACCGTGAATTTTTTTAAATATAAAATTATGGAAATTGAAGCTTTCCAGATACAGGAATTTTAAAATACTTGGTTATATAAATTGAAGAACAAAATATGATGTGCTAAAATTCTCCAGGATGTAGAGCTCTGCTCTGGCTGGAAGAATTTATTACTGACTTCTGTTAAGGCCATCAAGATTTATCAGGTATTGTCACAGCAAAGTGGGTAAGATGGAAAACGGAAAAGTTTTCTAAAAGTATTGCATTGTGACAGCTTTTCTTTTTAAAACTGGCTTTCTTTTATTGACATAGATTGAAGTTACTTTAAAATGATACTTAAAAACCAGTAGATAAAAGTCACATATGTCCAACTCATTTGACAATAGATGTTAATTCATTTCCATTACAGTATTTAGGGTACTTATATCTATACTACTGATTTCAGTAATTAATGTTGTCTGAAACTATCTTACTCTAGTAAAACAACATCCATGAAACAATCTATATTAATAATTCAGCATGAGCTTAATGAGTTCATTCAGACAAATTTACATGTTTCTTATACATGATTAATTTAAAAATTTTTTTTCCTCACTTTGATTACAGACTCCTTTCGGATCTGACTACTCTTTCTTGTAGTAGGCAACTGCCACTGTGCTCTGTCCCCATTACTGGGTTTGAACATGATAGAGAGAATGAAAGGACTCTGAGCGTTGTATGTGAAGGGACAAGGTAGCCTGCCCTGAGGAGTCTGGGGTTGTGTGTCATGCAGTAACGCAGAAGGAGCATTGCATTTTTCCACAGCACACCATCTACAGAGATTTTGCTCTGAACAGTCCTTCAGGAATTGTGCTGCTCACTAGCTGTAGAGAAGAGTCTCTGCTCAATCACACATAATTTTGTGAATTTTTATTTCTTTTCACATTTGTATTCTACAAGGAGTCAGGAGAATTCTCCATGGAAACATCTTAAGTTTTTTGGTTCAAACACTTTCTCAAGGTGAATATTCAATAATTATTATTAGAAAATATTTTAATCTTGTGTTAGATTACCTACCCATCCATTTACTGTATATTAATTGCCTGATTAACTTCCTATACTTTCTCTAAAGAGAATTAAACTTTAAATCTAGTGTAATTTGCATGTGGAAAATAGTAATCAGATTCTTTCATGTTACACTGTACAATTAGTGAATGAATATAAACTCTGCCTTACTGTTTTTTTTTCTTAATACTTTATTTTTAGTTAACTCACATTGGTTCATTCTAATGCATGTGTTACCTAATGAAGTTACTGATATCAGTGAATAATTTGGTTATTGATGCTTACGTATGTTTACTTCTCAGATTTCAGAAACCTTTCCAATTTTGTTACTATAACAGAGTGTCTATTCCCTATCTTAAAATTTGAAATAGCATTTTTATGTTCTTTTATGTAGATTGTCCTGATGCGTAAAAGATGTTGTGTGTATAACCACATGTATGGCGGGGGGGGGGGGGCATTATGTGTGCATAAAAAAAAGAAAGCTACAAAATTTATAGATAAACGAATTGAGCTCAGAACAGTTATTCTGAGTGAGGTAACACAGACCAGAAATACAAATGTCAAATGTTTTCTCTTATTTCTGGATCTCAACTTTGAATCTTCAGATATGTGTATTCCACTTGGAATACCCATAGAAGTCAGGAAATTAATAAGGGCCCATAGGGTCAGTATTTCAAGGGAGAGGAGATAAACATAATAGTATATGGGGGAAATAATGGAGCAGGAGAGGGCAAATGGAAAGTGGGTTAGGAGAACAAGGTAGAACAGGGAATACAGGGAGGAATAAAATACGTTAAAGACATTTAGAAAAAGTCATATGGAAACCTACTACTGTAGAAGATGCCAATTTTGAGGAACCAGCCACCTTGTTTTTGAGAAGGTAAACTTACTGGTCGTTGGGACTTACTGATTAAGCTAGACCTGCTGACTAGTGAGCTCCAGCTATCTCACTGTCTCTGTCTCCTTTACATGACTGTAACAAGCATACATCGCTTCTAGCTTTTTATACGGCTGATGGAGATCAAATTCAAGTTCTCATGCTTTCAGCACAAGTACTTCACTGATTGAGCCAACTCCCCAGCCTTGGTGAAGGGGTTTCTAAAAAGGAATGGAATTGGTTGATTTAGAAAAGCCCGTTATACCTACAGAGTAGTTTTAGCATCAGCCTTTGTAATTTGGTCAAACAATGGAAAAACCAAGAAATCAGCAAACATTGCATTTCAGAGCTACCAATAACTTTTTAAAGCCAGATAGTCTCTATAGTGAAAGAGTTTTAGTACTTAGAGATTGTGTTCCACAAGTGTGATATGTGGGTGTGTTTAAACATAGGTACGTATATGCACACGGCTCTGTGTACATGAGTGGGGGGGCCAGAAAACCATAGTGGATGTCTTCCACTATAGTTCTCTACCTTGTCTTTTGAGGCAGGATATCTCACTCAATCTGGAGTTCTCTGACTTTGCTAAACTGGCTGTCTAGAGATCCTCCTTCATCTTTCCGTCTCCACCTCCCCCAGCTGGGATGACATACATGTTTAGGGTAGTGATATTTATGTGATTGCCGGGGATTCCAGCCCCTACACAGTGTCTTTATAGAGGTACATTGTGTCTTCTCAAGAAGTATTTCTAGGTCTTTCCAAACACAGGCTCACGCTATCAGTTTGAATATCTTTGGAATCTTACTGGAAACAGGACTCAGTCCATTGCTATGTAAATGACTTTAAATATGCTAGTAATTCCTGACATCTGAAAAAATGTGTGATTATTTTTTTCCTTCAAAGAATTAGATAATAGCATTTTCCACCAATGAGACTAACAGCTAGCTGTTTGATTAGAAGCTCACTCCCCCAGGGCCTAGTAGTCTACTTCCCATGGAGCATTGCTTTATATGGAGACTCCAGAAAAAGGTGCTTGGAGATTATTGGTTTCCTTTGGGAATTCCCCCCTTTTATTAAACATAGATTCTTTTCTCATACAATACACTCTGAATACAGTTTCCCCTCCCTCTACTCATCCCACTTCCTATCCCATCTGGATCCACTCCGTTTCTGTCTCACATTAGAAAAGAACAGACTTCTGAGAGATAACAACAAAACAGAACAAAATAAAATTTATAATAAGATAAAAAATGTTTGATGATTTTTTAAAAAGTACCTTTTATGTATGTGTTCTGAAATGAGTGATACTAGCTCTGTCTTCATATTTTCTTAACTAAATGCTGTTGTGAAGATGCTCTTTAAGTGATAATAGGTCCAGTAGTTTACAAATATAAGAATGCTAATGTGCACAGTTCCTTCTTTGGATTACATGTATTTTAAAAGTTTTGATAAGATATTCATATTTAAAAATGTACAGATATATAATTAACAAATTAAACTTATCTTTATAAACTTTTTCCTATGTGATTTAGTTTTCAATTCCTAGTATAGTAGTGATTACGTTTTTTCAGCCCAAAGTTACTAATTTGGCTTTTTTTAAATTAATTTTATAGAATATAAATAGCTATATTCTTTTTATTTTTGTTAATATTCCTATGAATATTCTTTGAGTTACAGGCCAATTTGTGAATAATTTTATATTTTTATGAATTTTCTGCTACATAATAAAAATTATTCTGCAATTGCTTTAGTAGACATTGGATTTGACTTCACTATATGTAGTATACTGAAATTTATTGTTGCCTAATTTAGTAATAATTTTATCATAGCAAGTTAACATCTCTTATAATTTTAATTGTTATCAAGAAGAATGACATCATTTAATTTGACAGAAATGTAGAAAGATGGATTAATGACAAATTAATAATTTACCACCTTTGCATAAAACTGAAGCATACGGTATTAGAAGGATTGATGGCACAAAAGGTTAACAAATTTTAGCAGCTTTCATTAGCTTTACACCATCATATGTTTGTGGTACTGACTGAAATAGGCTTTATAGCAAATCTTAGTCTAGGGAACTAATTACTTGTGCCGATTGCCGCACTGATGAATAGACCCTCATTGTATCATTCCCCTGAAGACAAGGAGCAGCCTGTGATTCACGACTGCATCCTGGCTGATATTTGATAATAATTTTAACAGATAAATGTAGGAAGGCAGAATGATGAAGTGCCTATCCAAGCTCCATGACTATCAAAGCCATGCACATAACCATCTGTGTACTGCCTCTTTCCTTCTCAGCTAAGGGGAATTTTATTTCATTAACTGAATTCAAGCAACTGTTGTCTTTTGCTTGTGTATCTAGTTTGTATATATCTTAAATTTATTTTTAAATTGTATTATTGTATTAGTTTTTATTGAAAGTTTAGGTACCAAAACAATGAAGTAAAGAAAGAGCAAATGAGTTTTAGTTTCCTTTTTTGAGGACTACAGTGCTCACACATTTTTGTGTTTCATTTTGGTATCATTGCTCCTTCTCAGGCATGACCAAAGTCAACAAAGGAAGTATTTCATGTTCTTATTGTCTCTCCTATATTCTCTGAAAAGGTTATTGGATTCCTACTACTTTTAAAATATTTTCTTTAAATAATGTACTGTTTGTTGTCTCTACTTTTACAACTTAATTTTTAACCAATCAAAAAATACTTGTTACAAATCTATTTTTATAGATGGTGTCTTTAAAACATCAAAACAAGGTTGACTTTATTTGGGTATTTTGGGATAGTCAGCTGGTAAAGAGTATTAATTTGTCAAAGCTGACAGGTACAGTTTTATTAGCTCATGAAATACAAGCAAGATTTTATTTTTTTATTAGTCATTCCTGGAGAAGTTTTAATTATGAATATGTTTTTATTTCATTTTTGAAACTTACATGTTTTTGTGCTATACATCTTTAGTGAATAAATATATCCTCCAGAGATTTTTTTCTCCATGTAACTGAAATAAACCTCTATATTAGTATTTTCCTTATAAGATATTTTCCAGCATGCTAGGACATGAGTATTTAACAGCAGAGAAAGTTGACATTTATGTGTTGCCATATAAAAGATCTATGTAATTGGGGAAAATATCATAGAACTTGAATTTTAAAAAATAAATTTCCAAAAGTATGCTTTCAATATAGTAATTATTGCACATCATATAGCATGTAGTTTTTAATTAAATAGAATAACAGGCTACATAAAACAGAAATTCAATCTGATTTGCTTGAAAATAGATTGCTGTTTCACTCTACAAGAATGGTTTATTTAAAAACAGCAAATGGAGAAGAAATGCATTTTCTTGTGTTGTTCTAAGCCTCAGGGGCTAAATGTAATGAATATTTTAAGAGATTATTTTAATTAAATTCCTGCACATCTAAACAGAGTAATATTTTATTATCACATACATAACCATGTAACTGAGATATTCATTAAAGTTAACACTTTCTGGACCAAGAATTCATCGTATGATTTACTGACCTTGTGCAAAAAGGCACAAATTAGGAAGAAAAATGAAGGGGGACAGACTTTGATTAATATAGGTAATGCTATACCATATTTATAATAGCCTTTTCCCTATTCTGGTTTATAAATGCAGCCACAGAGAAAGGTGCCCTGCTGAGGCTGAAATGAGGCTGAAATCAGAGCACATGCCACTAGAGTGTGGGGAAACTGATCACACTGTCAGCAATTCATTTCAAAATGATGTATTCAGTGCTCACTTCACCTTCCAAGAAAAGGAGAAGGGGTTCTTTAGACTAGAAGGTGATATTGTTATTTTCAAGGACATACCTAAGTTAAAGATTGCAGAAGGGGAGTGTGAGATGGAGGGAGAATTAAGAGGAAGGAGAGGGGAAAAGGCAGAGCAAACAAGGAGATCTCTATGCAGAAAGTCAGTGCTTCCACGCTGTTTGATAATTGCTAACATATGTGGCGTCTCTGTTTCATTGTAGTCGTCCTCGTGAGTTCTGGCGCCTTGACTACTGGGAAGATGACTTGAGGCGCCGGCGACGATTTGTGCGTAACCCTCTAGGATCGACACATCCTGAAGCGACACTAAAAACAGCCGTGGAACATGGTCAGTGTTTAAACCATTTCTTGTCAATAGCAGCAGGTACAGTACTTGGTGAAGAAAAACATAGCTTCTTAATAACAAGGCACAGCAGAATTGTCCAACACCACATTTCACAGTGTCTTACTCCACAAGGGGGAGAGGGATACACTTTGTGTAGGATCCCATGAAATTATGGTGTCAAGTGTATTTATTTGTTACAGTACACATACAAAACTTAGGTAACATAAACCCATTGTTTCAAAACACAAGGTTAAAGTATTTATCCTTTTTAGCAACACATTCAGCTTTGAGTAAATGAATCCTGCCAGCCTAACTTAAATCCATGAGCATAAAAAACACGTAATTTACAAACCAAATAGGTTTCTAGGTTTTGTCCTTTAAGTACAGTTCTCCTCCAGCAGTGCTATGATAATAAATGTCCAAGTGCCTTGGTACTTGCTGAATCTTGATTTGCAGTTGTGATTGATGGCTCATGGACAAGAGAATAGACATTATTTTCATATGTTTCTATTCTGTACCATCTTGTTTCCAGAGCTTAACAAAACACTCCCCCTTTTTTAATGATGGTGATTCAATTTAGGTAGAAGTCTGGTAACACACAACCAGAAAAGGTCTCTTGCACTGAAAATGTACTTTGTTTAATCAGACAACAACACTTGTGATTTTATGAAGTTCTAAAAGCCAGTTAAAATATATTAAGGGGAAATGCCCCTCTCTACATTACAATTACTTTGTTTATGCTAAATATAAATTGGTTAAGGTGGATGCAGTCTGCCTCCTCATTAGGATATTAGCTGAATATGCTGTAGTTTGTGATTAAATGGCAATGCATGCCACAATTAAATAAATGTTCAATTATATTCAGTAAAGATATTAAGAATTTTCTTTGATTTCTATTGTTTTTAATTGAAACGAAGAAATTCCGTGTGTTTATGTGGTACCATGTCATGTTTCAATGCAGGTGATGATATTAAGAATTTAGATTAAAAATCTGTAGTCTTGGGTTTGGCCTCAGTCAGGTCGTTTAACCTCTTGCACTCATCCTTAAAGAGCCATTTCTGGAAGAAAATGTCCACAATATGTCATCAGATATAACACCAAATGTGACATCAGTCTGTTAAAATAAATGATCACACCAAGAATAGTCAATAACAAAGTGATCTAAAAGCAGTAATAGTCTCGGGACCTATGTCTTCAACTCCAGGGGGTGGGCAAGGAGAAATAATGAAGAATTAATTAGCCTACTTTGCTGTGAGGGTTCATATTCTTTTTGTGTGGTGGTATAGATTTCAGAGTTATGTATTTTGTCTTTTAAATTTTTTGGTTAATGATACTTTTCTCTGTTGGGTGTGTTTAAAATTTGAAATTTAATAATATTTTTCTATTCTAAACTCTTATTTAACAGTAAGTTGTAAGTTCTGGTGTGTATGGTTACAAGAATATACTGTTTCCTTTTACATCAGGAAGGCTAGGATTTCTGTTATAAAATTGCACATTGGAAGCTGATTTTCTTTTATCCTGAAATACCAGTAACTGAATTCAAAATGCAGTAGTATAGGTTAAATTTAATTATATTCCTATAAAAATAGTACATTTTACACTTTTGAAGTGTTATGTGATTCTTACTGGATAAATATTAATTATTGTTGAACTTCACCTTTTAAAATAAAATGCTAACTTTCTAAATTCTAAGCACCTGCAGTAATATTCATTAGTAATACCTAATTAAGATTTTTTGGACCTATTTAGACATAGATATCATTGTACTTATTCTAGGTAGTAATTGAATATTAATACAATGTTATTTATCTTTATTTGATTGTGAATATTTTATTGAATCAAAGGTATTTTATGTGATTCTCTTATTTGCAAATCTCTCATATAAATTCTTTGATTAACCATAAAAATGCATGAAGCATTTATTTCAAAACAATAGTCAACTGTGTGTACCTCATCAGTATTATAATTAAGAATATGAATTATGTTTAATACAATACATTTATTAGTTACATGTTAAATGTCTATGTAGTACAATCTTTTGTAAAACTATAAAAGCTACACTTTATTCTTTGTGTGTTTGTGTTATTTTAAATGACAAAGCACATGATTCTGAAATTCAACATACAGGTTGTACTGTATTTGTTCTTAGCATAATTTATGCTAATATATTATAAGCAAAGAGCTTAATTTTTAACTGGATTTTATTAAATCAAATAACTTATCAAGCTGACATTCAATCTTGATCTTGTGTTAGCTATGAAATGCAGTCTTTGAATACATCCTAAAACACAATGGAAGCTATCAGACATGATAGGACTCAAGTATTCCAGAGAAAATGGTTGTTCTGATTAAAAGCAGTTGGAGCTATAGGTAAACATGGTTACATACTGTAGAGTTCAGTATTGAATTTAAAAATAGATATTTCTATGGCTACTACGTAGGTGTTATGTTTATAACTTCTTTTACTTATAACTCATTTAACTAAGTAGACAATCATTTTAAAAATCCAGAATCTTAGAACATCTTGAGTTGTATTATCATTACTAAAGAAAGGCATCTGAATCAAATTGCCATTGGATATTAGTGATGTATTTTGGTAGTGTGAGCCGTCTTTTTTATAGATTGATTTGGTTTGAAGGAAAGCCTCTGGTGTAAAGGTGGCAGAGTAAATACCTGAAGAGTGATGTTCTCTGTTGGTGCGATCAATACCAGCCCCATGACTCTACTTCTGGCTACCTTCTAGTTAAAAACAAATTTTTTAATTCTGACAATTTAATTGCCCTTCCCAAGTTCACATTAACTTGCTTGGGGAAAAGAGCTTTAAGTAATTTTTCAAGCAGAGACCCTCCAAAGTGGCTATTTATAAAAGTCGTGTTATAATGGGAGATTCTTTTTTGTAGAAACAGAATCATGTTTTAAAATTAAAAATTTTATTTTATCAGTAAATATTGTTTGTGGATATTAGCATCAGCAAGAAAAGATGAGCATTTGATTCTTGGGGACATTTTCTTCTATTTACAGTTTTAAAATTTGTTATAAATCTGTCATAATGGTTCCTCACGTATTTCCAATGCATGGAGTCCTATGTGGCAGTTATTTATGATCAGAGTGTTTTAGATCTAGACGAATCCTTAGGCTCAAATCTAGTCTAACATTTTCTTTAAAGATAAAGAAACTGAGGTAAGAAAGGGCTAATATAATTTTTGGCATGTACAGGACTAAAGCCTAGGTTAACTGAGGACTGGTTGGATTTTCATGTCAGTGTGCATTGTCTTTAAAATGTTATTGTTAGATATAATGTAAGTTTTATCCTCAAAGCCATGTAAAATATGTTTAAATGGTAATTTTCTTTAATTCACCTGTTAAAACTGTTTAACACCAGAATCTGATTTAATTCAAGACATTTTTATTTTGTAAAGAGTGTACATGATGATGGAAGTATTTAAGGAGTATTTAACATAGCTTTAAGAATATGTTGTTAATGTATAGAATGTTACCAATAACCAGTTTGGATTCCTAAGGATGTCAAATCATGGAAAGATCCTAAATCAGACCTTGTTTTCTGGTGGTTTCAGCAATATTATTTACTTTTGTTCCCTCTATAAGATCAGCATGCACTAGGTTCCATATCTAAAACTTTCAGGGAACCCAGTATCATTAGGATATGTGCTTGGATTTTTAAAAGATCATCTTTTGTACTCTCAGTTTTTCTAGAGTATATATATTTTATTGGCTCGAAACCCTAAGGAAATTAACTATAGAGAGGGTCTAACTAGATCAAGATAATAGTTGACTGAGATACTCTTTATGTGTCACTGTTCAGAATACAGTTTCGGCGTTTGCTTTGCACCACATTTCATGGATGCCGGTATTCATGTTATGTTTGTTTGATGTCATACCTTTAGTACATTTGTAATTTTGTTTTCTGAAACAAAGTAGCTTTTTCTGAACACATAAACATTTTTCCCTCAACATGGACTACTGAAGACTCCTGTTTCCTGCTCAGTGGATGTTTGAAAGGGAATTTATATCTTATAGGTAAACTCTTTCCTGTGTTTGTAGTTTTATATTTTAATTTTACTTACCTGCTCTGTGTTGTATAGATATATAACTTCATGCCTTCCCCTTAATCTCAAGGACATGAATCTTGTATTTTGAGGGCCAGCCTCTTTTTTAGGCTTCTCTTAGCTTCAGTGAAGTAAAGATATTTTAATGACAGAACTTTGGATACACTTCTTTAATTCTGTGTAACAATGTAGTTAATTACTAAGTTAGCTTAAATATTAAAATAAAATATGGCATTAGATAAATGTAGTCAGTTAAATTATTAAAAAATGAACAATGATCATGTTCATTAAAAATTTTAGTGGTGAAATTAACTGACTTGCACTTTAAATTTGAACCAAAAGTATGTTCTTAACTTCATCCAATTAGGCTTTTAGACTTCAGAATAATTGACACTTATTTATAATTGTTGATTGACTAAAAAAGCAAATGAAAGATAAAACTAGATCTTTCCCTAGAACATATAAACATGATAATTATCTTTTATTTTATGCTTGGGAAAGTTTTGTTCTAATTTTGAAGAAAAAAAAAGTTCTGTAGCAGAAGGCTATTAGGCCACTGAGAATTGAGCACCAGAGCATGTGGTGTATATTAGAGTACTGTTGGTAATTTTACTGCTGCTAGCTTAAAATCCTCAAGGGGGAGTTAATTACAGGAAAGCCATTCTAAATATCAGTAAGCTGCATATTTTCTATGACAAGAGGTTTTTCAGTTGAGATTGAACAATTCCAGAATCTGGGCTTGTAAAAATAAGTAAATAAATAAATTAAAGTGGATCTTTGTATGCATTTAGTACACTTTATTACAGAATTTTTTTCATGAAACTATTTAATTCAAAAGTTACTTTGTTTTAGTATGAGTCAGCATGATGAGAACATATTTAAAAACTTTTAAATCCCAGTTGGGAGGGATAACACATTATATTTTTAGTGGCCGTTTAAATGAATGAATTTATTTATGGAGCCATTTCAAACCATTGCATATTGCTACCAAGAACTGTGTTTTTTGTAAATATTTGCAGATTAAACAGTTTTCTTTTTCAAATAAACTTGGTGTACTTCAGGGTCTGTATGGCAGTTAGCTTCTAGGACGTAGTGAATGCGATGCTCATGTTTGATATCAACCAAATTTAGGTTTGATTTTTTTTTTTTTTTTGCTTGTTGTAATTCTTACTTGGTTTTAAGTTCACTATGGGAAGCAAATAATTAGTAAATTAAAAAGACATTCATATTTGCACTGTGGTTTTTCTTTTCTTTTGCTCTCTTCTGTCCAAGAGCTGGTGTACTGTAGGGGCTTGACCTCCAAGTCTGCCAGCCCCAGGCCTGTTTCTGTGTCTTCACTGCAGTTATCATGCTCTGTTTACCTTAGGCAGATTATGTCTCTTCTCTGGGGCTGTTCTCTTACCTGAAACTGAGGAGTTAGAGGGTTCCCAAGAACTAAATAAGTTAAATGTGTAAAATATTTTGATCACTCTGTAGCGTATGGTAAGTGCTATGTAATATTATCCTTATTTGCAACATTTTTGCTTTGAAGAGAGTTATAAATCAAGAAAATGAAGAGACTGTAGCACACCAATTCTGTACCAAAACCTAACTGGTGAATGAAAATGTCTTATAATTTAATGTTTAGGAAAACTTAGATGCTTTCTTTTGGATTTCTTACTGGTCAGGTTTTTGTTTGTTTTGTTTTTGTTTTTTGTCAAGTTGCTTATATGCTTGGAAGATCTTGTTTGGATTAAGACAATTTTTATTCTAGTATAGGGAATTTATATGACTTAATGTAAACTATGTTAAAGAACCCTAGTACGTTTTTTTCTAAAATGGTAATAATTAATTGATATATAATTTCTTGTAGGTTTAAAAAATATAAAGGAATTAAATATTAAATATTAAGTGTTTAATATTACATTTTCAAATATTTACAGAGATTTCCATATTTGTGTAATTTACTATGCTATATTGCAGAGATGAAAAAATGCATTCAAAGCTAAATACAAAACGTTTCTTCCCATGACTTCTTTATTAAATTATAAAAGCCCTATATTCCATTTAGTGCCATAAATGCTGCATGTTAATGATATACATGATTAATTCACAATAAATATGAAATAAAACGTCACTCTAAACCAGTGGTTTTCAACCTTCCTAATGCTGGAACCCTTTATTACAGTTCCTCATGCTGTGGTGACCCCCAATCATAAAATTATTTCGTTGCTACTTCATAACTGTAATTTTGCTACTGTTATGAATTGTAATGTAAATATCTGATATGCAGGATAGCTGATATGCAACCCCCAAAGGGGTCGCAGCCCATAGGTTGTGAAACGCCGCTCTAAACCGAGGCTTTATTCTTTTGAGTTTGAGCTTTATGCTGGGTAGAAACTGTGGTGGGGCAAAAGCCTCACCATCGGATTTCCATATTAGTAATCCAGGCCTGGGTGGGTCAGGTGCTTCACCTCCCTAGCAGGAAACAGGTTCCTGAACTTTCCTTTTTGTGACAGGATTCAAAGAAATTGAAGGTTAGGAAAGACGCACCATTCTTTGAGTTTTTTCTGGAGAAAACTGCCCGCGGCAGCACCATAGTGATGCTGGAGAGCCAAGTCGGGTTTGGGTGCTAGCCTTCCAGCTGCCGGCTGGCTTCTTTCTTTGGTTCCATTGCCCCCCCTTCCCTGGCCTTGCTGCCTGGTCCTGAGGCTGCAGGAGGCTCTTTGCCCAGAAGCCTCTCAGCCTACTGTTCTGTTATGATTGCCCCCGGGGTGTCTTAGCCCTTTAGTTTAAACAGCAGAGGAGGGAGCTAGGAGCCTCTGCTTGCTTGCTACAGCGCCTCTCTCTCTCTCTCAATATTTGTGTTAGTGTTCTGGGCACAGGAAGATGTGTGAAAATGTGGGCGAGGGCCTGGGAAGGAGGAGGAGGGAATGAAGAACAGAATGCAGCTGCTGGAACTTTATTAGTGTCCCATAGGGCTTTGGGGTTTGGGCCTCCATTCTTATTGGCTGGTGTTCTCCCCCAAGCGCTGACCACTCTTCTGGACACTCCCTGGCCCTTTCCAAATACATGCCAGTGTAATATATTCAGAGGAATGAATGGCTCCTCGTTATTTTTCCATGTTAAATAATCATTGTTTCCTAGACTAGGTTCTGATTTTTCCCACTAAAGAACAAATTGGGGGGGAGGGGAGGCTGCTTTGGAATCCTTTCCTGCCGTAACTATAAGTAAATAAATGGCTGGGTGAGCAGTGCAAGGGTCAGATTTAATGGGATTAAGGTGCTTGTTCAGGGTAACATTACACTAGCTTGGGGAATCGAGTTTGTCAGAAGGAGCGTGTGTGCCATCCTGGTCACTTTACCCACGGTGGGCGACTGTATAGAAGATTGGCCATCTCTGGCTTCCTACCCTTCCTGTAGCCCTACCCCTCTTCCCGAGTGTTTCTCCACTGCTGATGGACAGCTTTGTTTCCTTTTCATTTCAGCCGCAGATGAAGACATCCTTGCTAAAGGAAAACAGTCCATCAAGAGTCAGGCTTTAGGAAATCAGAACTCAGAAAACGACGCCCTCCTGGAAGGCGACGAGGATACTCTGTCATCCGTGGATGAGAAAGATTTAGAGAATCTTGCCGGTAATTCAGTGGCTGCGCAGATATTTCAGCTGGCTCTGGGACAATGAGCATCTAATTACTTACTTTTTCAGCTGTGACCACTGGGACTACCAAGCCCACAATCCACAATTATATTAACTAGAAATTGGTTTTGTTCTTTCCAGTGTTTCTCCCTTCATCTGCTATAATTCCTCTGATTTTTTTTTATTCTTCCCAGTCCTCTGATCTTCCTGATCTTTTTCTTTTATATATAATTTTCACTGAGACAAAAAAAAAAATTGAAAGCAGCTACAGCTGAATTGCTTCATGCCTCCTTGGGAAGTTACCATACTCTATAAACCAAGGGTTATAAGTGAAATTCTGCCAACTATTTTTGTAAACAAAGCTTGGAGGCTGTTTGCCTTAAATATAGACTCTTAGGGAAATACCATATGTATTTAAGACACTCCAAAAGTGAGCCCCCAGAATTCCATGGGATTTATGCAGTTTGGATAATATAGGAATTTTGATTTATATTTAGCAGATTTTCAGTTTATTTTCCTTGTGGAAAAAAAAATTCACTTGTTTGGCTTGAGGTCATTCATTAGATGACGTTTTACCTTTAGTGTCTGTGATTGTGTTTATTATTATTAATTTGTATTTCTTGAGGTAAAAAAGCACATAGTTTTTATATGTGAAAATTGCATAGTTTGCTTTGCAATGGTTTTAAGAGAAAAGGTATTTGAAAGATTTCATTTGGCGGTATACCTCCAACCTTGTGCTTCCATGCAGTGCAAACTGATAGTGAAAACAAAGCTAGAAGCTGCTTACCTGCGTTGATGACTGCAGACCTCTCAAAGTAGAAGAAAATTAATTGGACTGTGCCTGTTCAGGGGTCTGTAGTGGGAATGGAGGTTAAGGAGGAGACTGCTGTTCTCGTCTTTTCCTTCACACCCACTTATCCATCTCCTTCTTTATTTTACCCCTATTCTTATGACTAACGATATGTTCTCACAGTAATAGAGGTGAAAGGGAGTTTAATTATATAATCTTGACAATGGCAATGGGATTAAGAAGTAATCCACGCTAATAAAGTGGTATGGGTTAGAAATGAAGTGGAAATTGTCAGGGGTCTTCTGTAGAACCTAGGCTGCACCAGTTTCTGCAGCTGTCTGCTTACCCTGTAATTGAATGTCTGAGAATGATTGAAAAAATGTTATTTCTTCTCAGGATTACATGCTAATGTACAGAGGGCAAAAGGAGACAGCAAAAGAACACATAGCTGCTTATTTCATCCATTTACAGGGATGAGCTTTGGGAAATCATGGCTGTTCTGAAGCTATCTGCTCCCCATCTGCAAACACAATGCATTTGTACATTGGGAATAGAGGGCAAAACCTGCTCTGATCTCCGCAGAGCATCCCTTCTATTGTCCTACTGGCACACATTAAGATTGATGTGAGATTAAGGACCATCACACTTCAAGCAATCGATGGAAATGTCAATTCATCTGGATTTTGAAACACTTATTCACCCATTGACCACCTGAATAGGTGCACCTTGTTTATAGGCACTATATTAATTCAGAATTAAAAATGCCAGTCTTCTCTTTGGCTGTTTTCTTGTACAATGAGAAATTGTTGTAGGATTTCAAATTCTTTCTGAATCTATCTCCGAATGTGTGTGTGTGTGTGTGTGTGTGTGTGTGTGTGTGTGTGTGTTTTATATAATTATTTTCAGTCCTTATTTTAGGGTTAGCTATAAGGTACCTTATGCTGTTCTGTCTATAGTGCATCTATTGTTTTCAGTAGCAGTCTGATTTGTCTCTTTGATAAGCCCTGTGGAGATTTGATTATTCCAATAAAAATTCATTCACTTGGAAACCCACCCTCCAGCTGTTTACTCCCAGAGTCCCTGGACTACACTAATATTAGATTTGGAGGCACTGAGCAATATTTAACAGTGGAAAGGACACTTTGAGAAGAAATATTTTTATCAGTCTATATGCGGGGAAAGTTGCCATGGAAAAGGTTTTGTATGAAACTGGTACAGAATCTTTTTCAGAGAAGATGGTTTATCAGAGGATTTCCAAACACTTCACTCATAAAGCTAGTCCTCTTTGTATCCATGCCTCAGTCAAGCTCTAAAGTCACCTCTGGCCTTGGGAGCCTATTGAGGCCTCCTTGCTCCTGGTTGTTATTCCATGTTGTTGGTAGCCTGAGGCTGCCTTTCTAAATGGAACGTGGATGTACTTATTTAAGCCTCCCTCTTACCTAGAGATTAGACCAACATTTTACACACTCTCTGTAAGATAATTGCTTCTCAGTTTACCATTATTGTTAACTGCCTGTTATAAATCTTACAGTATGAGAATTCAGACTTTATATCTTCAGAGATAGCTTTTGTATGGACATAATATAGAAATATAGAAGTCAGCAATGCTGTACCTAGAAATAAGAATTTTTATAAATTAAATATTATTCCTGAACAAATTTAAGTTTTGAAAAATGTCGTTCCAACTCATGTGGCTTCTTTTTCTCTTGGCAGGTCCTGTTAGCCTGAGCACACCAGCTCAGCTTGTGGCCCCCTCTGTTGTAGTAAAAGGCACTCTCTCTGTCACCTCCTCTGAACTGTATTTTGAGGTGGATGAAGAGGATCCCAACTTCAAGAAAATTGATCCGAAGGTGAGAAGATGAAGAGGGAAGGGGGTTTAATTTTTCTTATTATGGGATAGTGTGTTCTAGTAAGTAAGATTGGTTTTGATAAAAATCTCACAAGCTTAGTTCAGAACTCTTGCTGAATTGCCTCTGCTTACTACAAGGCAGTTATCATTTTTAGCTTAAGACTCTTTTACCATCTAGTTAGATTATTGAAGTTCATTTAAATTCAAAAACAATTTCCACTTAATTGCATTTATCATTAGTTCTTTGAGGGAAGAGACCTCAGGGAACATTGTTCATAAATATATTCTGCCTCAAAGGGTTCAGCGTGAATTAAACACCAAAAATTCAGTGAGCTTGAGAGTAGAATTGTTTTGTTTAGCCCATATATTTTCTGGATATAATACCAATATATCATTACCCTTGCTTTGTCTCCATGGCTTACTTTTCTTTGGTACATGCGAGCATATTCTACCAGAGTGGGATACCTCTGTTTCCCATTACCTGTGGTAGCTTTTACAAGGCACTGCATAATTTCCTATTCTTAAATGAAAATGTAATTTCCCCTTTCGAAGGTATTTTGATTACTTTTCAGACCATGGCAATTTTATTTTACTTAGAAACATTTCTGTTTTTTAACACAGTCATAAAGCCAAAATAACATTGATTTAATGAAAGTGAATAGTAGAATTTGTTCTGAGAGGAAACAATTTATTGAAAAATGAACCAAATAAGTGACCTGTAGAAAGAGTAGTGGTTTAAAATGAGAGAATTAATTTCACTGGCTTATTGTGTGTATATACACATACTATACACACTGGCTTATTGTGTGTATATACACACACTGTACACACATTCTTAGTTTATTGGTAGCCTCTGTGGTTTTGGAGTCATGTGGAATTGTTAAATCTTCATGATTTGAAAGTATTTCTAAAAAGCTCCTGAGAAAAAAATGTTATAATTTTGTTGAGCTCTACAGACAAATCAGGTCTTGTCTTATACATGTTTGCTTCAAGTACTTTGTTTCCATAGCGCTGCCTGTATTCAGGCAGGACTTGCTGGACTGTGTGACAAGAAGGCTATGATAGACCTTGTTGCTTGGAGTTAGATAATTCAGCTAATCTAGTGTACAGAAAACTTGAATTCTGAAATTTTATCACCTAGAAATGTTTTGTACTTGTCTCATGCTGAATTATCTGAAAATGTTATCATTTCATTATGAAAAGCTTACCAAAATTACTTAAGCTCTTTGATTCCTGATGTCTTCAAAATTAAGGGAGACTGAGATTTAACTCAGAATATTTTAGTATGCTCTTGGAACAAACATAGTTTAAAGTCTGAAATCTGATCAATGGGGTTTTAAAAATTGTTTTTAAAATTAAAACCTTTGTCGGCCTTTGAGATCAGGTTCTTTAAAGTTATTTGCTTTTTTACGGGAAGCTGTAGCTTTTAAGATTTTTCTCTTCTTTATGTAGCATAATTAAATTAGGTTTCTTTCTCTGTTGCTTGTAAAATATAAGATACTTTGGCCTAATCATGAAATTTGTCTTGTACTGCAACCTCCCTGTTCTCCAGACACCAAAATTCCTGGCAGTTCATATTTGAAAGTACTTCAGCCAATTACTGACAGATTTTGTATAGACATTGATGCTAACAGATAGTTTTGTATTGTAAATACTAACACTTTCTTGACCACAACATTTTTAACATTAAAACCCTTGTGTAACTTGCATTAAATAAGGAAGGAAGAATAGTTAATTGGGGAGTATTATTTTTCTATTGTCAAGACTTAATAACTTTTTTGTAAACTAGTTGGAAGAAGTGCTGTTTCATGCTAGAAATAGTTTTTTTGAGTGAAAATATCATTTTAAGACAGCATTTTAACCTTTTAAATGAAATACAGTACCCTAAGTGTACCTCTAAGTAGCTTTTGTTTCCTTTGAAAATGTTCTCAAAATTCAGACCATTTTCCTCAGAGGATAAACTGTTTTATTATTTAAAAATAATTAGTGAGTGCACTGAATTAATGAGTTTGTTTGTATTTACAGGAACACCACACACGCGCACACACACACACACACGCAAACACACACACACACACACACACACACACACACACACACACACACAAAGTAGTATGTGCATTGAAAGGGCAAAGCTAATTTCAGAGTAGGTAGGGCCTGAGCTTGTGTTTTGACACAGAATTGTTTTTCCCAGGGCAGCCAGCATACAGCTCATGCCTCTTCTGTCAAGTGACCTGGGGCTTCAGAGCCCAGGAGCTTCCTAGGGTTCAGTAATCTTAGTCCCCCTATTCTTAGCACCACGTACCCTCCCCCACCCAAACTTCTCTTCAGAAAATCGCTTTTTAGAATATTTTCTTCTACATCTTTCATTTATAGATTTTTTTGTAAAACATTAAAAAATAGACTAATTTAAAGAATAAAATTTTAATATCAGAAGTAGTATTTAACATATTCTGTACTTGTACCTCACATTATCAAAGCTAATGGAAGGTACATGTCCTTTGGACATAAAGCAAACAAACCTACTAATTATTTTGTGTTCCAAACAGTTATTGCATATAAAAGAAATCTTTATTAGAGTTGAAACATTGAAATGAGTCTGGGATTAGTACCTGAGAAAAACAGGATAAGGAAGGTACTTTGTTTATTTCTAAATTTGTGGAGTAATTTTTAAGTCATTAAATAGTATTAAGACCTTCTTTATATATAAGTAGATTCAAATAATTATTTAAATGTTATTAAAATGATCATATATTGCATTAACTATCAAATCATTAAAAAACCAAAGTAGTATATAAATCTGAATTGTTCATATTACCAGTTGCTAAGGGAGAGGAATATTTCAGCAACCTATTCATTTGTTTTTGGTGAAGTTGATTTACTTGCTAATTTCATTTATTTATTTTTACTATTTGAAACTTGAAGAGAACAAATGGTTGAAGGGAAAACATGAAATGACTTCATTATTTAAAAGCAATCCAAAAACTTTTGCACTGGATATTTAAGAACTTACAGCATAAAAAAAATACCCTAATTTATAATGTGGAAAGTTTTAAAAAGGCTTTTTTATTATTTTGTACTTTAGGATAAAAATATGTTGTTCTGTTTTCTAAGTATTGCATAAGATTACTGTTAAAATCTACAGAACAAATATATGTTATATTGAGTAAAATTCTTATTTTACTTTTTACCAAGGATTTTGGTGGAAATTTGTACAATTAATTCTCCAGAATATGCTGTATTTTAAACTTTGCAAATCAAAGTTCAAATGGAAGCTTCCTGAATTTAGCTCAAGCTCTCGTCTTGTAAGTTAGAAAGTGATCTCATCTGCCTTCATTCAAGAACAACCCACAAGCAGCCAATTACAATGTAAAGTAATATTTTTATTACTAGTTTACTGGTTTCAGCAAGACATTTTAGGGCCAGGTTTAGAGGTGCAGAAGGAGGGAGGGGCACATTGACATTGGCACTGAGACACACTTCACATCAGGAAAACTTTGTAAAAAGAAATTTCACATAGAGTTAAATAACTTTTTTCACTTGGTGACAATCACTCAGGCAACCCATAACAAGGAGGGTGTAAAGAAGGGAAAGAGGGAAGCTACTATACATGGATTTGAAAAATGTACCTTGGGTTTCATTTTGTTGTGGCAAAGCCCGATTGCTTCTTTTGTGTGATCTTTAAATTCACATTGTTTGGAAGGAAACGATCACTTTTGTGCAAGAATGTAAATTTGTTTGGTCGGCTTGCCCTCTTTTGTTTGCTTCTTAATTAAGGAGGTCTTCCACCCACTCCGGTTCTTTCAGGTGATTTCCATAAAAGTTTGTGTTTAGAATTTTTGCTGTTGCTGCGTGTGTGTGTTCTGAGAGCATGACCATCTGTGTTGCTTTTCACACAATCCGCAGCACTCTATAGTTTGTCTAAGCTTTTGGGATTGGTGAGGATTTCCCTGGCCAACCTCCAGGTCTGCTTGGCAGCGCTCTCCAGGGCCGAGTGGGGCTTGCCCTGGAAGAGGTCGAGGTTGGGCAAAAAGTAGTGAGGGCAGCGGCGGCACTGCAGGCAGGAGATGAGCTGCAGCAGGATGCCATTCAGGCGGTCGCCCAGGCAAGCCTCGTCCCAGTCCGTTTCCCTCGGGTGTTTCTCGCACTCGTACAGCAGCAGCGTCTTCATGTGGTAGTTATTGAGCGGCTGGCCCGGCAGCTCCAGGTGGCGGTCCCGCAGCGTCTTCAGCACCGAGAGGCACTTGTTTCTACAGCCTCCCATCAGCAAGCGGTTCTCCGCCTCACCGAACTGCAGCACCCAGGCGTCGCTTTCTGCCGAGCTCTGCTTGCCAGTCAGCGAGTAGCACTCCTTGGAGAGCAAGTTGAACCCTTCGGCCTTGACCTCCGCCACGCGATTGGGGCCGGGCCAGGGGATGTGGGGCATAGGCCACTGTGCCGCGCTGCGAGGCCAGATCCCGGTGCACTTGAACGCTGGAGTGATTTGCACCACGTAGCGCTCTCTGATGCGCAACTTGACCTCACTGGTGTCGGCGATCATCTTGACCACGTCCCGGTAGCTGCACTTGTCCACCGCCTGGGCGACCAGTGTCTGGAAACGCGAGCGGATCTTGCGCGCAGAGAGATAGCCAGAAGCTGTGATGAACTCGACCCAGAGAGACATGCTCCGCTTCCGCCCGTCGCTTAGTTTGAGCACCGCACAGCCCGGCAGAGATCCGTCGTCCACGAAGTTGAAGACGCCCATCTGGTTGAGGTAGAGCACCACCTCGAACTCGGTGGGTGAGATGACCTCCAGCCCCTCGTAGCGGGCGTCGATCTCGCTTAGAGAGCTGATGAAACGCGGCTCCTGCACCTCCACTTCCTTTAGCACATCCGACACTACCTTGCAGACCTCTCGGATGGTCTTGGCGATTGCAGCCTTGCGCGCCTGGCAGCGCTCGGTGTAGTATTTATTGAGCTGGTAAACCAGCTTGGCCTGAGCGGCGATCATGTTGGGGCACAGGTCCGGGCTGTACACCGGCGTCTCGCAATACGTTGAGGGATCCAAGGCTCACACACTGGTGGTGGCCCTGCGGCTGTGGAAAGGCGGTGCGTTCCCCCTGAAGCCCCAATTTCACTCTTGCTTTCCACCTGGGCTGACCGGCTGGTGATATAGCCGGCTGGCCTTTTCTTTTCCCTCTTTGGAAATCTTTTTTCCTTTCTTCCGCAGAAAATTAGAAAGAATATTTTTTTAAAGTACTAGCTGGCACTTTTTCGCTGTCTTTTGATAAGTGAAATAAAGATAAATAAAGACGAACTTCTTGTGCGGGAGAAAATGGATTAGATGGTAAGAAACAAAAAAAAAAAAAAAAATTAGGTTACCAAGAGATTAGGCTTAGATGTCCGCAGCAGCCACGGTTGCCCAGATATCTGGAAATGAAGTCTTATAAGTGCCAAAGAAAATTTTAAAATAAGAGCAAAACATTCAATCGTTCATTCTTAAACTTCTCCCTCGCTGGTAGGACGCCTTCACTCAGCGTAGGTGATGCCTTCCTTACCCTCCCCCAAAAGGAAAGTGAAGGATGTAATTAATGCCTGGAGAGCAGTGAAGTACAGCTCAGGCCGCTGTGCACTCTGAGGTTTGCAGACGCCCCGCGGTCTCAGCCTGCTGGTCTCCTTCTTCTCAGGGCTTGTGTCGCCGCAGTTTTCCTGGTTTCCTACTGGAGGCGTTGTTTGGATTGAGTTGGTTTGTTTGTGGGGGAGTTCTTCCTGCCTCTCTCTAGGTGCAAACCGCTGCAAGTTGTTTGATATTCATTTCTGCCTCGTTATTTGTACTTTTGGCCCTCGCAAAATCTATTTTAGTGTGACTAAGTCCCTGCTTACGTTGTATCTGGTGTGCAGTTCTAAGGAGTCCGGGTTTTTCCTCTCCTCTGGGTTGCTTGTGCAGACTCCACTTCTCCCTCCTGTCCTCTGATACCTGCCCCCCCCACCTCTCTCTCTCTCTCTCTCTCTCTCTCTCTCTCTCTCTCTCTCTCTCTCTCTCTCTCTCTCTCTCTTAGTTTATGAATGGTCTGTGGGCCATCGTGAGGGGGTGGAGCTTCAGTTCCTACAATCCCTATGCAAGCTGTCAGTGCTTTAGCCAATCCGAGAGAAAGAGAGAGAGAAGACAAGCTTGGAACCCTGGCCGCCACCACACTGCACTTGATGGGGGGGGGGGGGTTGTTAAGAAAATAGGACAAGATAGAAGTCAAATGCTCTCACTCACTTTATAGTCCTATCTTCTTTAGCCTCTTTTCTTACCAGTTGCCATGAAGAAGAGGAGATTCTTTGTAGAAGGGGTTCTGCTCTGGTATGGCTGGAGCAAGGGCTGGAGAGGAGTAGTGGTTCCAGCGAGGCTCACTTTTGTTTTTAATTTTCTGACCACTCTGCACAAGGTGCAGACTCTAACAAACTGTCTTTGGCTGGAAGGCAGATGGGAGCAGGAAGGGGAGCTCGGGAAAGGACTTACATTTTGATATCTATTTTTTCTTTTTTTCCTCTAGTAAAGTTTTCCTTCTTTTTCCTCCTACCCTATTGTTGCCAGGAGCCAGAGCAACTGCTGTGTATATGATGAGGGTTTATAACCATAAATCTCTGGTTAGTAATTTCCATATGATGTTGAAAAAACAGAACAGTACAAAAACTAGTCCAAATAGGTTGTTTGATCATGATTTCATAATTTAGATTCGGATATTTTGGGCCATTATTTTACTGTTACAGGAAGTAACAGATAACAAGAGAGAAAATACCTGAGTTCTGAGAAACAATGTAAATTATGTGTGGTACACATCACTAGGTTATACTTGCTGGTTAAAATAAGCTACTAAAATCGTTTTGGATTACATCGAAATGAAGGAAAAGAAAATTGAACCTGAATTCAAGTTTTCTTACTATTTTAATACTATGACTTTACTTTTGAATGTATTCTCAGGCAGTGCAGCTTCTGATTTAAAGTCATGTTATTTTCATAATTGACTCTTGCTTTTAAAGGACTTGACGGGGACAAAAATCTATAACTGTCCTGTTATTGATTACCCAGATGGCCTTCCTCCTCCGCTGGCATCCCACCGAAACTCATGTGTTCTTTAGAATATGTATTATCCTTAACAAGCTGTGCGGCTGATGCCTTGTAGGACTTTTGGAAGAGTAAGGGCTTTAGCAAGGTGATCTTTGGATTTAAGATGTCAGGACTCTCAGTCTTTTTAATACACTCAGGTAGTTAGGACTATTTTTAGTTTGGCTTGGCTGATCATATTTCAGATGTGAGTTATATGTGGGGGTAAATAAAACCTGTAGCTTTTGTGTGTGTGTGCAAAATCCAGTGTGTAGCTTTTGTAAAACCCTGTAGGAAAACTTGACTTGCATTTTTGAAACCCAACCAGAACCTGCATTCATTTGCTAACGGGAAAGCTAATTTCTTTTCTACTTGGCGTGAGACATTTGAATCGCTACCCTTTCGTTCATTCTTAGTCTTTGGTGTGTCCGGATGAATCGCTACCCTTTCGTTCATTCTTAGTCTTTGGTGTGTCCGGATGGCTTGAGACTTGGCTGGCCTCCCCTTGTTGCTAAAGCTCCTTTCTAAAGAGTATTTGGCCTTTTCTTTTTAAAACCAAGCGGGATTTATTGCTTAGGGACTGTCTTCAGTAGCAAGGTGTTGGGAAGAACCTTGCAAAGTAAGCATCAGCGAGCCTCTGGGACAGCAGTTTCCGAGGAGTTCCTAGGAATGATGGAATACTGGGCAGCTGGCTGCAGCTTTCCCGCTGGTCGGTCAGGAAAAGCTGCTGCTGCTGGACCAAGCTCACATCGATAACCAGCGCATTCTGCAGTCCGGGCCCTGGAGGTGTTACTGGCCAGAGGGCTGCGCTCATGGGGTGTGGGACCATAGGGAGAAGCTTGGAACAAGGCAGCACTGGGCGGAGACTGATGGCAAGGCCCAGGTGCAGAGTTCCCCCACATCCTCCAGGGGCTAGGTCTGCAGCATGCACGTGGCCAGAGATGCCCGTGAGAGCCAGTACAAGTCCTTGGTGCCGGCGGTCCCAGCGCTGCCTGCCAAGTCTTGGAGCTACAGGACAGGCGCGCCGCTGCATTCACCTCTTCCACCCTGAGCAAGCTTCCTCACATCATGCACCCTTGTCCACGGTTTCTCCACCTCTCTCTACCTAGAGGCGAAGAATGATAAAACGTTACAAATGTTTTGATTTAAAAACAATTCATTACCAATTTACCCTGTCTAAGGTAGATGCTCTAGTAAATAATAAATCAGTTAAACAAAGGCGACTTTAATTTATCGCTGTGGTGCTAATTAGAAACATCATTCCAGCAATAAACTTAAACACTTCCAGCAAACACTGCCCCCTCCCCCTGCCTCTCTCCACTGCCTTGGTGGAGAGCAGCTTCTGCTGTTTGCGGCTCTTCTCCCTGGTTGAATAATTGAAGGGGGAAACGGTATCTGAGGAGGATATAATTGAAGAGCCCCTGTCACCTCCGCTTTTATGTATGTTGGTATAGAAGTCCATCAGCAGCTCCTTGATGATGTATTAAAACGAAGTGGCAGCTCCTTCTGCAGAAGATACGATGTTCTATTAAGAAGACTGAGAGAGAAAGAAACTCTAGAGGCTAAAAGCCACTTCAAGTCTTCAGACCGATTGATCTGTATTCTCTTGTTATAATCCGTCTCATCATACTTGAGTTAATGAGGCAAAGGAGGGGGAGCGAAATCTGATGGTCCTTGACAAATTCATTAGGGAGACTGCAGGACATTTTATTTGACTGTTAAACATCTTGTTTGTTTGGTTTAGGCAGTGCCAGTATCAGCATGCTTCTGCCCAGAACTGGTGTTGGGCTAGCTAGCTGCAAGACACTACTAAAAGGAAGGAGGACATGGAGGGTGGTTTCTCCCCCTTTGGACTGTAGGTAATGCAGAACCTTCAGACTTCTCTGGGCATAACATTGTCTGTCACTACAATCGGAACATCTAGAAATGTACTGAGGTGGGCATGCTTTTAGTAACTATAAACTAAAATATGTACACGTTTAAAACATTGGTTCCTGGTCCTTTAAAAATTGAGTCTGGGTAGAGCAATCATTCTACTAGTTTTTTGCAATATGTGAATGTTTAAGGTCCAGAAATCAGCCAGATTACTTCTCTTTGTATCCTGGTTTTACTTAATCATAATTAAATAAACTTGTAGTGATTAATTGTATATCCTCCTTCATCGAAACCATTGTGAGCACTAACTTGGAAATTAAAAAGTTACCTACAGGTTATTTGAAAGAAGGTTGCTGTATTTAAATCTGAGGGATTTTTTTAACAGTTAAAATTGGAATCAGGATATGGTATGGAGAACAGTGCTAAAATCAGGAGGTGAGCCTACAGAGTACTTAAGCTGAAAATTCTTCTAGTTGAAAAATAATAGGCAGTTAGGCTAAAGTCTTAAGTGATAGTATTTTATCCTAAACAATATTGAACTTGGATTTTTTTCAAAGTTTTCTTGAAAAGTAGTAAATAACCCAATTATAAAACTTTCTTGCCTAGAGAATTCAGTTATATTTTCTGTTAACATTGACTTAGACCCACTTAAGTGCTTTGAAAAAGAACCCTGTCTTCCATTTAGGGGAAAACAGTCTGGGAGAAAAAAGCAAGCGAATGCCCTTTGCTTGTCATCTTCATACAGCCCTGCATGGCCAGGAAGAAGCCGGCTGCTGCTGCAGGGGTGTGTGGCTGGGGAGGACTGATGCAGCAGTCCACGGTTTTCTCAGAAGCCAGAGCTTCTGTGTGCCTGACAGTCATAATCCTGTTTACGTTTGCACTGAGCACAGAATCCCTAAACTGTTTTGTTCTGTGCTGATCTTTCCTTAGAGATATGTTTACTGGATTAAACTTCAGTGCAGTTTTTACTTTATCAGATTAGTGAGATTTAAAAGGTATCTATTTTATGGTGTATAAAAATAGTATAGAGGAGTCTAACAATCTTTACAGGGAATACACAGATTTTATAAGAAAGGTCTTTACTTCCTATAAACATTTTAGAAACATTCAAGAAATAATTAAATTATTCTCTTTTAAAAAGTCTCTGAAGTACTTATACTTTTCAGAATGCAAAGGACTCAGTTTTTGCCTGTATATATTCTTAGCCCCTGATCTAACTTTCACAAATCTAGTATCTATGTAGTGACTAGAGTTTTAGTCTTTAGATATTGAATTAATTGACGTTGTTATAAAAAAAATACTTGACTTTTAGAAAACAAATTTCTAATATTGTGGTCAAAATATAATTTTGGAAATAAAAACTATTCTTTAAACTATTAGTAAAAGCTGGAAAGAAAGGAAATTACCCAAACATGGTTTGTTAGTGTGCTGGTTTTGATGGAATTTTGTATAAGTAACTGAATTTAAATATATGCAAGAAATTGTAACAATTATGGATAGTATACTATATACTACAGTTTTCTTTACTATTATCTGTCATTCTCTGCCAATCACTGATGTGATTTTCCAAAACTCTGAAGTTTTCTACAGAATGTTTCTAAGGTATTGATATTTATTATTCTGGAATTAATTTGTAATAACCAGTAATTGAATATTTTCCTTGAATACTTCATTTTTGTTGTCTATTAAGTATTTTAAATGGTCAAGCATGCTGTTAAAATACTTCATTCTGTTTTACAAAATAGCTTCAAAGCAACAGAAAACCCTCGCATCTCTTTGATTGGTAACCCAAGGGTATTGTTCACATTTAAATAGTTTGAACTGAAGATAATGTTATGTCAGGTAAAGTGATAGTCTTGACTTTGCACAGCAAACCTGTCGAATGATACTGGAAAACACAGTTTTATGAACTTGTCATAGGAATTGTTTGGTGGACATACCGAGTTTTTTAAATTACCTCCTATATTACTGTTTATATTACTGTTGTATTTGCACAAATTAAACTAGTCCATTTATAACTCCGGCATCATTTAGTAAGATGAGAAGTGGATAATATAATATATATGTTAAGTTTTTCTCCCAAGTTGAACAGTAACTGTTCAAATGAGTACCACCTTAAACTATACATAATTTGATTTCACCGAGATAATACAAGACTAAATAAAGTAGGAAACTTCTGCTTGGCGAATGAAAATCGCCTGTAGCCTGACTGAAAGGTAAGCACCATTATAGGAGGGCTGGAGAGTATAAAGCATGAACACAAGCAAACTTAGCAAGTACTTGAACTTTACGTAGTCTCATCTATGTTATATATGGTTTTGGCCATTACCAAGAAATCATTAGCTTCTTCTCATTTTAAAGGTACACATTCTTTGGTTATTTCATTCTTTTATTCCCATACGTAAGCATTTGTTCTGAAAAATTGGATAAGTTTCTTTCTGTTACTACCTTCTTCCTTTTCTTATTTAAATAAAAATTTCAAGCAATTTAAACTTATTAATGTACTGTAAGTAAAATATTAAAATTTACCTGCCAAATAGCTTTGGCTTTAATAACTTCTGGTTTTCACTATAATCTCAGAGGAGAGGATTCAAGTAGCAGATCCAAGTCTTAACTATTAAGGGCTGAGCATATAATACATGGATTGCTATTTGGGTCTCTTCTTCCTAAGGAACAACATTTACCTGGGATTTAATGTCACTTGCATAAGATGGTCAGTAAACCAGAATTAGTCAATACTGAATTTATTGGTAAAGAAATCAGGATTTTATGGCTCAAAAGTGTGATGTTTATGAAAGTAATACAACTTTAGTACATTGTATATAGTAATATATATTTCTCGAAATCTTGGTGCTGTTATTCTATTTCTGTTGTCTCTTATGCTTAGTAGCAGACATTAATGAAAGAGATTAAAATATAAGACTTCAAAGTTTGCTCCATATTGTTCTCAGGCCATATGTGATATTTTTGAGGACCCATGTTTGAAATTACCAGATAAGCACATCATAGGAGTACGTTTTTATTACACTTTAAGAAAACTAGCCAGTTTATACACTTTATTGCACAATCCGTACAATACTCCATCTGTGGTATATTGATAGTAACTGACTTGAAATAATATCCCCCTGAGACAGCAGAACATTTTTAATGAATGTGCTACTTTTAATTAAAATGTTAAAGTCCTAATCTTTCTTCAGATGTTTTAAGTTAGAGTAAAAGTTATATGCAGAGAAGGTGGTTTCTCTGATTTCTTGTAGTGGTTAAGAAGCAACAGAAAGTCCTAAGACATCTGTGTAGTAGAAATAATACTTGATGATCCAAGAAATCAAAACTTTTTTTCCTACAACCTTCTGAAATACAGTGAGGATAAAAAACAGCTGCTTTGGCCTGTGAATATCAAGTTCTGCCCTCTGTTTCTTCTCTGAATTTTCCCTTTCTATCTTCTCTTGTTATCTTCAGACCCTAAAGAGTCATCCTCTTATTTTTTAACTTGTTTTGTCTGTAGACAAAATCCAAGTTAGTAGGTTTTTAAATCAGTGTAGATAAAGTTGAAAATCTTTGATCTGTGCCTCTGACTGTTTCTAAGTGATTTGCTTGCTGGGAGCAGACACTGTCCATGCCCTTTCACTTTGCTATCAGCTAGGTGCACACAGAGGACCTGCAAGGCTACCAGATGCATAGTTAATCATCAGCGAGGTCAGTAAGGTTCCAACTATACTCCACTAGGTCCTCTAATCCCAACATTTATTTGTATACAGTAACTTTTTCTTAAATGCTCTAAAATTTGCAGCATTTTTTGAAAAACTAACCAAAACTTTCTGTAAATATTTAATGAACGATATAAATAGATTTTTTTTAAAGGTGTAAGATTGCTGCTGTACAGAACCTACTGGGATACATAAAGGGACATTCTTGTGAGTGTTAGTAGAGAGGATCCACTTGAGAAACAAAAGCTGTCAGAATGACGTGATCAAGTCACAATCACTACCCATTTCTCAAAAATGGTTTTTAAGATGGGGCCTCACTGTTTACCTCAGGCTTGCCTCTGGCTTGCATTCACCTCCTCAGTGCTAGAATTGCAGGTATGTAGACTATAATAAACTGTATTCAGTTCTGAAATAGGGTGTTTGGATTAGGTGATTGCTTGTGTCTTGTCTGTCCTAACAGCAAATAGTATAACAGAAGTTGTTGTTGAACTTGATGAGTTTATTTTAATCAGAATACTTTCTGTGAAATTTTAGCCTTTCAGTGTTGCTCTGGTATAGGGTTATGACAATTTTTAATGAGAAAAACCATAGATAATTACAGATCTTTCAGACCCTTTCTTAAAAAAACCATACATTCTAGATTACTGTTAGTTGAGAAAGACAACAAAAGAACAACTTGAGAGAAATTTTAAGAGTGCTGTTTATAAAAAAAAACAAACAAAAAAACAAAACAATTGGAGCATTGAAATGAAGCATGGTGTGTATTCTTATAAAGATATTATGCATTTAAAGGTGTGAGCAAGGCTGGCAGATACTTTTTCTTTCCTAAGTAATGAATGGATTCACAGTTTAGATATTTTCATGAAGATTGATGTTTCGTAAATATTAGTTTTTGAAGACAAAGGATTTCGAGTTTACAGTTAATTTTAAAATGTATCTTCTTAGAGAAATGACATGGCTCCAAGAAGCTATGATTTTCTAAGTTCATAATTTATTAAAATATGGATCCAGTCTGGGAAGTGGTTCTCACACATGTGTCCCTAAAGAAGGAAATTTTTATACTTTCCCATGCTCTTCGCTTGTTTTCATCAGAAGATTTGACAGGCATAAATGTGTTAACATCTTTGATTTTTACAGATGTTCCTAGTTTTCTCTCAAACTGTAAAAGATGCTGTATCAGAGAATCGTGGGAGGAAATACTTTCAACACTTCCTTTCCCATATGCAATTCCTTGCTTGTCTAAGATTGTGGATGTTTAGTATGGAGAGAAGTGATGCAAGATAAAATAGATTGTGATCCAATTGTTCTCATTTTCAAATATAGATCAGCAATCTCTTTGCTGTATTGTGAGTTCTCTCTGATATAGCTTTTAAATGAGCATAGCTGAGTACTTCACTTTTGTGTTAAGTTCATTGGAAGTCCCTCATCAGTGCATTTAGGAGTACCAGGTGGCCACCAGGAGAGTTGTTGATGGGCACTCTGTGGGTTTGCAAAGTGCAAACCTAAAAGACCAAGAGATGAGAAATGCATTGCTATTTGTGAATTTATGTTTTATCTCACTTCACTTGAAAATTTATGAGTAGTGTGGCTTAAGGGTGCTGGAGTTGTGTGTTCCAGGGCTTGCCCCCACTGATAACACCCTTGTTGGCGTGAAAGTGCAATGCAAATTATGACAGTTACAACCTTCTGTTTTGTTTAACCTGTCAGTAGATTTCCTGGCTCAGTGCTGAGGGCAATGGTGTGTTCAGCTAGTCCATATTCACCTAAACTTAAAAGGTCAGGTTTCTACAGGCAAGCCTAGTCAAAGCCTAATTGATGAGGAGGGCAGGGAGACAGAATTTACTGTTCTGTTGGCTAGTTTCATATCGTTAGGTTGTCCTGAAAGCATCAGGCAGTCACAGCCCCTTTCATGTAAGTGCTGACCCTAGACAGGAGCTGACAATCAAAGGAGGCAGCCACAGGAACCAGTGCAAGTAGGCTATTGATTTTTCAGTTAGGTCTAAGTAGTTTGTAGTATGGGTAATGGGTGACAGAGGCAGGTATGTCATTATCAATGAGCTCCAGAACAGTAGCGACAACCCTCCCTCATATTTCCTTCAGCACTGACAGTATGCATCCAGAGGCGGTCAATAAATCGCCCAACCCTTAACTGACAAGTGCCTGGGAGGTTTAGGTTGAGGAATGGAAGTTACAGAGCTAAACTTCTCTTCTTAAACATGTAAAAGATCCGGCAATGGAAGAAGCAGTTACAATACGGTAACATTTTGAAGTTTTGATTTGAATGACCTGTGCAACTTTGAAAATCAGAACTCGGTTTTAATGATTTTCAGTATCAGAATCATATAGACTTAGCAAAGATAGAAATGACCCAATTATTTCTAAGGGTAATCGAAAAAGATATTTAATTTAGGTTATAAAGTTTTACTTTTATTAGACTAACACTTTATTTGGTGATTATTCTATCACTAAATTTAATTAATTAAAATTTGTGTTTCCAAATACATTAAAATTCCTAATCTCTAAAAGTTTTAACTACAGACCAATTAGAAATGGGGATGGGGGAGGGGAGACTTGAACTTTTGTAAATGCAGCTAAGTGGTTGTTATTTGACCTTAAAGTTTGTATTTTAATATTTTTCACAATAAAACAATAAGGATAGAGGGGTCATTTAATTGTTAAAGTTTGACGAATTATGATTACTTTTGAACTTTGATTTAAAACATTCATGCGGATAGTTACATTTAAAGAAGATACAATTTATATTCATGTGACCCCAAATATATAACAACTTTTGACTAAAAGTAGTGTTTTTTTTCTAATTTTGAGATATTTTACATTTAAATCAATCTGTTTTGTTTCAGTATATAAGTAATATAAAATAATATAATATTTATAACTAGGAGTTGGGGTTGTTCCATGATCTTTGCAAATTATCACATGTTTACATTTTCTACAAACTTTAAACAAATTGAAATAAGACAGAAAAGTAAATGTTTTTTTAAACTTCCTTAAATAACTTATCGTTATGATATCTTGTTTAACACTGTGACATTCTGCAGACCCAAGTTTAATCTGTAGCATCATCTAGCTGTGGAACACCCTGCATGGACACATGAATCACTTCTACTTGTCCCCAGCAAACTACAAATCCCTTTGAAAGGAAGCACGAACCAGCAGTTTAACACACAGCAAAAACATTGGTACTTAAAAGTATTTTCTTAAGGTGATAGTGGCATGTCTGTATGAGCATTCTATCCTGTTTTCTTTCTAAGATACAGAAAATAACATCTGAATTTGAGGAAAATGGTTACTAGAAGTGTTTTAAGAAGCTTTAGAATTGTGTGGCTGTTATTTAGGAAAATGTTATTCAGACCCCTCAATTAATGTTAACCACCTTTCTGGGCTTGTAGATTCTTAATGCAGGATTTCTTTTAGGATCATCGCTTTTCTTCTGCTGTTTGTAGATCATTGACTTGGTCTGTATTCTCCTGCTGGCTCAGGTGAAAAGATTTAGCTTAAGAACCTTGGGATTTCTCGATCATTCACTGTATTAGAGGTAGAACTTCTTGTACTACATTTGTAACCTTCTTGAATATATTGTTTTTTTTAGGAATGAAAAAAGCTTCAGAAAGGGGACAAATTAAATTTTCATGAAAGAAAATCCTAATCAGCAGTGACAGTGTAAGAGAAAGATGATTGCCACTTGGCCATTGTGGAGAGGCACTTAGATTTGGTGTCAGTGCTTCTGTTAATGATGACTAATGTCTTTCTTGGAGCAAGTGCATGCTCAAACATACTGCTGCAGCCTGGAGAGAGAGGGCTTAGCAATAGACACCATTACAGCAAGGCTTTAGGTGTCCTAAAACAAAGACTTGTTAATACAAACAAACTGGCCTCTCCTTGTAATAAAAAATGCAAACATGATCCTAAGGTGTTTAACTACAATTACAGACTATTTTATATACAGTACCAAAGGATTGTTAGGTTAAAATATTCTTGATTTTGTCACTGAAAGAAATGACACATATACTACCTTGCACAGGATCACAGACATTAAGAAAGTTTCAAAAAGAAGCAGGTTTTTTCATATCATATTACTGTATCCCGAGCAAATGCTCTGTACTTACAAAAAAGGGGATGAGTGATTCAGAAAACCTTTTTAGATCTTTTAATCTTAAATATATTGCTTCCAAAAAAGTAGATGGCATGTGTTATTTTTTCAGTTGCTCTCCAAAGCGCAAGGCCTTTCAGAAGGACAGTTGCAATGCCTGTCATATTATTTCATATACATCTTATTGTCCTGACATGTCTCAACAACCATGAGAACACAGATGTCATTGCATTCAGACAACACTAATTACTCTGGGATTTTTGCAGCCTCAGTGCCTGCCTGTAACTGTCGATTATGATTGTTCATGCATCCTGTACTGGGAACATTTTTCACATGAAGATAGTGAGACAGGCCTTTTAGTCCTCTATTGTTCTCAAAAAGAAATTGGAAAGAAAAAATTCCTGACACATCAGTTTCATTCAGTATTTTACATTTGAGCCATGTTTTGGCAACCTTTTCATTTCTGGAGTGAGCGTGTTACACTTTAGTATGCAATGAAATCTATTATCTGTGTTCTTTAACCTTTAACAGTTTTCTACATTACTCTGTCTTCAGGCTTCATAGGAAATTTCTTTATGTAGCATGCAATTTGAGAGAAACACTAATTGTGGTATGAGTCTTTTAGAAGTGACAGTGCAAAACAATAAATATGCATGATATGTTCTTCTAGTGTGCAATTTAATGTTTAATGAGAAGCAAAGACAGTCTCAATTTAGATAAGTGCAATCAGCTTATGCTTTTAACACAGGTCAGTTCTTTTCTTTGTTTAATTTCTGCTACAACATTCTGAATTTTGTTTGATGATTCATGTTGTTTAGGTGATTTTATAATGCTAGAGGTCAAATAGTGGTCAGGTTAGAGCCCTGGCTATTAAATGTGAAGGCCAAATACATGTTTTGATAAAAAGCATAATCTGTGTTAATTACCGATTGGAAAAATAAAAAGCTCTGATAATGTAACTTCACATGCTGATGAAGCAGAATTGAAGCAGCTTGATCAGAGATGTATGATGGGATAAAACTGCAGTCTCTGCTGTACAGTTATAGTAATTATGACTAATGAACCGTCCAGTCTGGATGAAATGGCATGTCCATAGGGACTGTGTCCAATCAGTTGTGACTTATGCAAGCTGAACAAACCATGGATGAGATTCCATATTCTGTACTAGAAGTATGCTCTTGCTTATTAATACCACTTTTTTAGACAATTTTAGGTGATTGGAAGCTATCTAAATTTTGTTAAATATATAGTTCTTTCCTTCATATATTTATTTAAACATATATTTATTCACTCAGCCTTACCTCTTATCTTAAGCACATAGATTACTATTTTGTTGATCCTGTGACTACTTGACTGACCTACTTTATTACTTCTGTAGATTCCCCCTTTTTTCATGTTTTGTTAGAGCATATTATTCACTGACCAGATCTTGGCAAAATGCTCCTGAAATAATAATAATAATATATATAAACATTCCTCACATTACAGACCCAATAAGAAGTGTTTTGCCTGCAATTAATTCATAAATTTTTCACACTCACTCTGAGGTAAGTATTAGGTTATCGTTACTATACAGATACAGAAACTGAGCTGTGGGAAGATTGAGTAACTTGCCCAAGATTGCATACTTGAGATATAGGATTGCTTTGTTGAGGCTAATTGTATTCTTCTGATCCAAATCTACCTCAGAATTATCTTTGCTTCTCTTTTTTTCTAGCCATCTCTCATTTTGTTGTTTTTGACAATCTAATAAAAGTGAGAGCTCAGCCGGGCGGTAGTGGCACACACCTTTAATCCCAGTACCAGGCGGCTCTGTGTGAGTTCGAGGCCAGCCCGAGCTACAGATTGAGTTCCAGGAAAGACGCAAAGCTACACAGAGAAATCCTGTCTCGAAAAACCAAAAAAAAAAAAAAAAAACCACCCTGAGAGTTCATGTACAAGTGTAGAATTCTAGTAATTCATTGGACATGTTTTTAGTGAAGAGGGTGTTCAAGGTGAAGTTTATTAATGTGTGTGTGCCTTTGACAAAAAAAAAATGTATCTAAAATGTAATAATGTAATTTATGCAAAAATGTAATGCAGTCATCAAACTTTAACCTATAATGAGAAAACAACTTGCACAATTGTAAGAAAGTAAGTAGTGCTAGTAAAATAAACTTGGTTGATTGTCATTTGGGATTATCTATACTAAAGATTATCTCACTGAACCAGGATTCAAGTATTTGTATTGACTGAGGACTCCATCTACTACTTGCTAGATTGTAGGTTGTCATAGAGTTTTTGGAGAAGGTATTGGAAATAAAAGACAAAAGAGAGGAGCTGGAGAGATGTCTCAGAGGTTAAGAGCACTGGCTGATCCTCTAGAGGATCAGGTTCGATTCCCAGCTCCCACATGGTGGCTCACAAGTGCCTGTGACGAGAGTTCCAGGGGATCTAATACCTTCTTGTGTCCTCCATGGGCACCAGGTACGCATGTGGCACACAGACGTGCATGCAGACTGAAAACTCATGCATATAAAATAATAATTTTAAGATAAAAGAAACTTTTGCGTGAATCCGCAGTAGATAAATTGCTTTGAAAAATTCATGCTTATGTGCTGTTTCACTTTATAGGGTTTTACTTAGGGGAATTGAATAAAATGGACTTTTTTTTTTTTTTTTTTTTTTTTTTTTTTTTTTTTTACTGATTCCCATCCTGAAGTCTTTGTCTTTCCTTGAAGCTGTCACATGTGCTGCCAAGAACTCTTATTTGTACTGTTGTAGGTATCGTTAATCTCAAACAGTTCCATACTCATGTTTTCATTTCTGTTATCTCCTTTATCATATTGTGTATTCCTTTTCTTTTATTATGTTCTGCATATAAAAAGTTATCGGAAGGCAGAAGTTTTATTTACTTAGTAGCACTTTATGACTAAGTACATAGCACATGCTTAATAAATGTTTATAGACAAGTTGATAATTGTGATGCCCTCCTCTTTCCAAGAAATCTGTCACCACATTCTAGTATTCAATGTGAAGTTTGTAGAGTAATGAGAAAGTCTGTCAAAACTCAGTTGAAATAAGATGCACAGCATACTGCTAATTGAGCTCTTATTTTGTACCAGGCAATAGTCTAAGCAACTTTGTCATAATATTCTCAATGAGTCCATAATGAGTTGTATCATTCTATTATGTGTTTATATAGAAACCAAGGTAGAGATATTAAATAATTTGATTTTAAATGAGGAAGTACTAAAACATGCCTTGTAGATTTTGAGTTTATTTAAAGCCGTCAGATATTTATGGATATACTGTCACTACCATTCTGTTTTCTGTAAGATGTCATCTCAACAGTAGTTAATACTTTTTAAGTGAGTTCTGCCTTCTCACATCTGAAATGATTTCCGTTACATACCAACTGTTGTCTTCACAAGAAACTCTAAGCCTTTCTTCTTTACTGTGGATTGTTTCCCCTCTTCCTTCTCCTGTCCCCTTTCCCTAGGCCTCCCCCTTTTTTGTTGTTTGTTTGTTTGAGACAGGGTCTCTTTACATAACCCTGGCTATGTATATGGAACTTACTGTGTAGACTAAGCTGGCTTGGAACTCACAGAGATCCACCCCCTTCTGACTTGTGAGTGCTGCTATTACAGGCATGATCCACCAAGCCCAGCCCTCTCCCTTCTCCCCTGTCCCTTTATCCCTCTCCCCCTTCCCTCTTCTCTCCCCCTTCCCTTCTCTCCCTTTGCTCCTGACCCCTTTCCTGCCTCCTCTGTTCTCTTACTACCCATGTCTCTTGTCCCTTCTCCCGTTTAGCCTTTCCCCTCATTCCTGTCCCCTCTCCAACTCCTCTCCATCTACTACTGGCCTGGAGCTCTTTGTAGCCCTCCTGCCTTTGGGGAATTAAGAGAAAGTATCACCATCCCTAGCCCCATCTATTGTCCTAAAAGATGGACAGAATCATGGCATTTCACTATGAAATGTTATGACAGGACCAAGTAACATTGAGAGATCTAGAGAGCTTGGGCAATTACCATCCTGTAGGTAGGTTTTAAGAAAAAGCTTGTGATATAAACTACCTTAGAAAATAATTTTAGACATTCCTCAAGTAATTTGTAACAAATTATAAGAAAAAATCTTGAAATTAAAATTTGGGTGTTTCTAAGATTGAAATGGTGTTAATAAAGTGCTACATATTTCTACTTAAGAAACATTGTGTTTTGTACTGAGGCTTTGCACAAAACTGAAACCACCATACTATGGAAGAGGAAGCAGTTTACCAAATATAGCAAGCTCTAGAAGTAAACTGAGTTCAGTTTCTATTTTGAGTTCAGCTTTTACATGGGAATTTATGAAGTGTAATTTTACAAATGCTATAATACTCAGTATATCTTACAAACTCATGTCTGTATGTTTTGGTTATGTAATGGGTTCATGCTCACTAATTAAAGGACCAAGTTATATTTATTTAAAATGTTTGTAACAGTCTTATTGTTTATATTAGTGAAAACATTTAAGTCTGAAATTGCTGTCAGCCATTGATTCCTTAAATTTTAAGATTAGAAATAATTTATAAACTGTCATCTAAATATTTAATTTAGAAAAAAATCCAGTAGCATTCTAAAATAGCTCATTGAAACAACTCTTTTTCATATTGTGTTTTACTAAATCATGTTTGATTCATTCAGAAATTCCCTTTCAGATATAATTCAGATACTATAATTTAATTTTCAAAGCTCAAGAACATAAATGTGATTCTGTCTTTGGGTATTTCTTATGGAAAATTGCAACTGTACCATTACATAATTAGAATGTTAATTATATTTTAAATGTTTCAAAATATAGTTTAAAATGAGGACAGATGACAAACATACCACCATGTTTTGATTTTACATATACTTAACATATCTGAACACAAGATGAAAACAGTGAACGTGTACGAATAGTCATGTTTAGTATGTTTTAATTTTTCTCATTGCTTGTTTACTATATTTAAATGTATATACTTATATAAATCTAGTTTATACTGTGCCTTTAAGGACCCCTTGATTATATGGTTTTACTGTATTTTGTAATGTCTTCTATATGTTAAAGAAATAAGCCAGGACCCCATTGAGCTCACCTACTGCTTTGGCATGGAAAGTGTCAGCTGGAATTACCAGGAGAGTTATCACATTTGAGAGAACCCATATGCACGCATGCGCGCACATTCTTATATGTATGTGTATTGTATATACTACCATACCATGTGATATATGAGCAGTGTAAGACATCCTAAAGAGATGTCATTCTTATAAGACATCTTAAACATGTCATTCTTGCCATCATATAATATGCATTTTATAAGCCTTATGTTATTAGGTTATGAAAGTCTGTGTATTTTAGGCTTATATAAAAATTTGCCATGAAGTTAAAACATTTGAAAATATACTTAATTCTGTGCATCTAGAGTGAATAAGGTCTGATTTTGTTAACCTAGTACATCTTAGTTTCTGATAATGTTTCTACTATTTGGGTATTGAAGACTTTTAATATTTTGTATGCAGATAAGTTTTTAAGAAAATATATTGTAGGTTATATATTATTGTCTGTTCTGATAACCCATATTGTTCAACTTTCCTTTGTTTTCTCTGTTTCTTATAGACATTATAGACTCAATATTCCAAGCTGGCCTCAAACTCACAGCAGTACTCCTGCTTCAGTCTGTGAGTGCTGGGATTACAGGTGTGAACTGCCATGGCAGGTCCTGCTTCCTATAATTTTCACAAGGGGAAGTTAAGGGATGATCTCCACATCCCCTGTCCTTTAAGCATTTTCTGAGAACATACAGGGGAGGGTTAGCAGAAGTTGCCTGTGTATACAGAAAACAATATGCAGTTATATTGCCATTTATCATAGCTACCTATAGCAATGTGTGTGTATGTGTGTGTGATTATCTTTGCTGCTTTCCTCTTACAGTTCGCAGAAAAAGTAAATATATATATATATATATGTATGTATTACATATATATTACACACACACACACACTTATATATATGGTCTTTTACAGAATAATTTAATGTTCCAATTGTAAACAGGAGAAGAAATATCCTAGAAAATAACCAGTGATATTCAACAACAATGAAAAGAGCTGAGATGCACAGAATATTATATGCTGATTGGTAGATTTACAGACGGGGGAAAAGATGTTGACTAGCCTTGTACATTTAAGGCCAATCTTTATGCAAGAGCCAAGAGGCTTAGGAGATAACATGTGAGCACAGCAAATAGAAGAATTAAAAGGGAGACCAAGATGAAAAGAGAATAGTGGAGACTGATGGATGGCCCATGATGCTGAGGTAATGAATGCTGGACCATTTACAGTGGATTGAAAGTAGTAATAGATACATAGTAGAGCATCTCTGTTGTCAAATGATCCCATGGAGACTATATTATATTCTAAGACATAGATAGGAGGATATTCCATATGTGTGCTTGGGGGTGGAAATTGGTAGGTTGCTATTTAATACAGTAATTGCATTCATAATTATATTTACCCACTTTTTTAGGATAAAGGAAAGACTGAATGCTCATTTTCTTTCCTCCTCCTCCTCCTCCTCCTCCTCCTCCTCCTCCTCCTCCTCCTCCTCCTCCTCCTCTTCTTCCTCCTCCTCCTCCTCTTCTTCTTTTAAAGGCAGAGTCTTTCTATGTAATCCTGGCTGTCATGAAACTCACTATGTAAATAAGGCTGGCCTTGAACTCACAGAAATCCACCTGCCTCTGTCTCCTGAGAGCTAGGATTAAAGGCACGTGCCACCATGCCTGGCTGAATTTTCATTTTTAGTAGCACTATAACAAGTTAACACTGATGCAGGGTTTCTCATTTGGTAGGTCTCTGTACTCGAAATCAAGGGGTTGGCAGAGTGCATTCCTCTTTATAGGTTGCGCCTTCTCTCTCATCCCATTGTGTTTGTTTTTGAAGTATTGTATTTTCCTTTAATTTTATATCCTATTTGTATATTAAGATACAGTTATTGGTAGTTCACAGCTAATGTACTAGCTAAATACTAATTCAGTTTACAAATAATTAGATTAGTTAGAAATTATGTTATTTTTACTAAAATGTGGGTACAGATTTAAATTGCTGTGAATTGGTCAGAATATTAGTTGTACTCTTTAATCTACTTGTAAGCAACAAAATGTATCTTGTGGGGTCTCTTATATGGCACAGGTCACTTTTCCCTATGTAGAAGCATCTTTAGTTGCAAGAAACTTACTTGTATATGGAATATGATGAAATGGTGACCATTTACAGTGTCTTAATACATAGTCACCACTAAGCTGTTTAAACACTAACTTACCTATTAGCAAAATGGCATTAGGGAAAAAAAATAGTTGGATAGTTGATTTAAAGGGCTTCCAAAAATGGTAAATCTTCCTTTTATATTATACATGGAAGTCATTTTATTTGGAAATAATTGCTGTAGATTTTATTTTTTCTGAATCTATTTCTGGTGATTTCCCCACAGTAGTTCTTTTTTAAAACAAAAGTCCATGATCTTTCCAAATGAAATGTGTTTGGGATATGAACAAGTCAGATACCCCTCAAATGGAGAAAGCACAGTAATGATTTTAATGTAGTTTATCTAATGTAGTTTAACTGTCCAATCAAAGCTTGGTTTTTAATCAAAACATAATCTTCAAAGTTTTGCTTTATATAAAAATATTAATTAACCCCCTCCTAACATTTCTGCAGTTCTACTAGAATTACCTTGTTAATTTGAATATTTTTCACATAATAATATTCACATAGTGAATTTCATGTTTTAAGATCTGAGAACCTTGGCCGGCCACGATTCTTCCTCTGATCCTGAATTTTCCTTACTTCCTTGACCCTTTGTTATTACTCTCAGGAATCAGAATTGCTCCCAGAAAGGTGCAATGACTTCTTCCTCACAGGAAAGGCCCTTTTCTGCACCAGCAGACAAGTGGGTGCTCTTTGCTGTTATGAAAACAGAATGAAAACTGGCCAATCAAAGCTTTACAGTTTTTTAAAAACAAAACATTTCTCAGAAATAAAATAGCTTATAAATAGGCAAAAATGATAAAAATTACATTAAGTATGATAACATTGGAGAAATAGTGTTGAAAAATTAGAATTAACATAAATTATAATCTGTGTCTAGAAAACAGTAAAATTGTTACGTTTTAGTACAATGATACAATAGAACTGCTTCATGATCTTTGATTTAAAAACAGAATTCTCTTTGTTGTTGTTTTTCAAGATGGGCCTTCTCTGTGTAAATTGCCCTGGCTGTCCTGGAACTCACTCTATAGACCAAACTAGCCTCAAACTCACAGAGATCTGCCTGCCTCTGCCTTCTGAGTGCTGGGATGAAAGGCGTTTGCCACCACCGCCAGGCTCAAGAATAGAGTTCTTACATATATCTCAGACTGTATTAATTACAAAAGTATAGTCATTTATACTTTTCATTTTCAAAAAGACTGTTCCATAATGTTTGTGATGGGTGCACAGGTAATCTAAGCAAGTCAATATTTTTGGCAGTTTTACTTTTGGAAAGGTAGCTCAAGTTCTTATGTAAAACATTTATAATTACAATAATAGAAAAACTTTTATGGATCTGTGTATGTTTGTATAATTTAATTGAAGCTTTAAAGACATCATTTGTGGAAAGAGAATAGTTCCTACCTCATAGATTGTGGAAAGAGTAAATGAAACAATCCATTCAATAGTACTTGGCCTGTGCCAGAGAATTAATAGTTTCAGTTAATGTAGCAGTTACAATAAATGTTTTAAAGCAGAAGTGATATGTTGTAAAAATTTTCTTAAAATTTACTAGGTTTTTAAAAATATGTTTTGAAAAGCACCATTTACTGAATCACTAATTTTGCTTTATTTTTATTTCTTTTTCTTAAAGACTAATAAACCACACAGTAAGTGGCAAATTGTGTAATCTTGATCTCTCCAAATGTTTTTCTTCTACAGTTTCCTATTGTTTTGGTGATAAAGAATATGTGAGTTTTGAAAGATTAAAATTGGTAGGTGCACTCATATCATTTTACTTCAGATATCAGGTTTGGCACTTTAATATCTTTAGTTCCTTAAGAGAATGACTATGTGTGGGCTGGATACCGCACTGCCCCCAGCTCACTATTGAAGACTCCCCAGAGAGGTGGGTGTACACCATGGCAGGTACAGAGGGCAGAAAATCTTTAGCCTAACAAAGCATATTTTGGGCTTGAGGGCATAGTGTGTCACATGAAACAGAGAAGTTAGCTGATTGAGGGAGTATATGGGGTGATGATTATGTATCTGATATCTTTTGATAAGTAAGAACAAGTATACTTTGAAATAACAGCTTTTTCTATTTTGTTAGTGTTTGTTGTTACTTCAAGCCTACACACATAGAACATTTGTAGGAATTAGAGTATAGTTGTTTTTTCTTGTTTGACACAGTATATAGTGCGTGGTGTGTGTGTGGTACCCGTAAGTGTTTTGAATGTATTTTACTTGCTTTATTCTCTGACCTTGTCACTGTGAATTGAAGTACCAAGTCTGTTATCAGTATAAATGCAGTGTTATACTTAAAATTTTAATTTTAGTTTGCCGTACTATTTATTTGAAAAATTACCTGTTTAAGGAAGCAATTCATTGATGTCCTGCAGTTGATGAATTTAGGACAGCCATATTTTAATCCTTGATTCCCGGAGGATTTTCTTTAACAATACCTTTCTCCTTTAAGTCCCTAAAACTACAGTCCTTTTGAGTGAATAGGGGCTATTTTATACACCACCCTGCTCCCAATCCAATTAAAGGTTACATAATAGATGGATTAGGGAAAGTTTACTTCTTAACAGAAATAAAGCTTTAGAAAAACGGTGCCCAGATAGCAAGAGGGAATGTGAGGGAAAGCGGAGAAAATTAAGGAGATAATGGTCAGTAATCTTAACTTGTCTGATGTTTGCGCTGTTCATGATAGAACCGACTTTTAGAATAAGGGCTACAATACTTCAGATTCTTTAACCATTTTGTTGCCGAAGTTTGGCTGTCTCTTCAATTTTCTTCACTTTTGCTTTTGTTATCTGCATCTTGGGCAAATATGTTTAATCTTTTATTTCAAGTGTGTGTGTGTGTGTGTGTGTGTGTGTGTGTGTGTGTGTATGTGTGTGTTTTGTCACATTTTCTTTTCTCTTATGAAGTGGGAGTGATAGTACTAGAAGGATGTAAGGGATGGAAAAGTTAATCTGGACAACAATTTCATTGCATAATTGAAAAAAAACACAAGAGCAGTGAACTTACTCTGTGTGTATTAATGCATAAGTGTATATCTTAGAAATTTAAAAAGTAAATTAATTATTTTAAATATTTTTTAGTATATTTTACCTAGCTCTAATTATGTGAGTGTGTTATGGTTATTTACTTGGACAAAGTTTCAATGAACAATGACAACAACAACAACAAAAGCCTCCAGGTTGTTTTGTTTGTTTAAAAATAAACATTCTCTTGTATTATGATCAACTGAGTTATTATTTTCAGTCTCTTATAGAAACTTGGAACCATTTGCTCCTTTTCCTTGGAAAATCTGGTCACTTTTTTCAGCTATCAAGGAACTAAGATTAAAGTCAATATGGTGCTAAACAGGAAAGTAACTTTGTTCTATTATATCGCTTTGAGGCAGTAAACGGATATTTTCAAGTCTGTAAGCCAACCAGTAGTCAGTTTTAAAAACAATTTAACTCTTATTTGTCTCAGATTGTTTCTAGAATGTCTCTTTTCCAAGTATGATGCTTGTGGTAAGGCTAAACGTTTAATGAGTCTATGTTAAAGGCAGTACTTATCTTCCAATTAACCCCAAGACCACTCTGGCATTTTTGTAAATCCACAGAAGTATTTTGAGTGAGGCCTAAGGGGTAAGCTGCAGGCAGCCTGTGAAAAATGTAAAAAGACTAACCTGCTAACAAATGCTGTGCAATGGGACAAAGACAGTTTAATCCGCATTATAGTAAATGCAGGCTTAGTGTCCCCAAAGGGCTCTGCAGAGTGGAGCAAAACAAAGAAGGGGCAGTGCTCATAAAAATCCTGGGCTTTTATTTTTATACACAAAATTGTTACCAAAGAAAAACTAATAATAGCATTAAGAAAAGGTTTGAATAGTGGTTTTAAATATGATACTAAACATTGTATTTGTTCACCAATTGAATGCAGTTTGTTAGACATAAAGAAGCTAAAAGTAACATGTGCAGTGTGGCCATGTTAATATTGCTGAAGGAACCTCCAGATGCATAGGGTGACTGTGGAGTTTTGCTCAGAGTTGAAGTATGGCATAGCCTTCCTTTCGTAAAGTACACAAGTTTTTTTGAATATGTGAAACAAGGACTAAAATAATTTGTTTGTTCATTGTTAGTCATAGTAATACTCCATGCCTCCCGAGTGTTGAGGCACTTAGGCTTCGGGTATTTATGACCATACCTAAGTTTGCATTCATGACCTATAAACTTAAAATTGTACTAGTCCAACCAGATAAGTAAATACTTTTTTTTTTAAATTAACTTTCTTTCAAAAGATGATGTCTAAATTCTGTAGTTTGATTTTGATAACACTAAAAAAATGGAAAGGCAATGATTATTTTGTTCTAATAGATGATATTACTCACTATAAATATCCCAAAGTGAGTTAGATAACTTATTTTCAGTGTTTGATCACATTTTAAAATGACTTCCTTGGTAAGCAGCCATATGATTAGGTCTAATGTAACTTTTAATGCTCTGTAAATCCTGTTAATCTTAAAGCCATATATTGACTTACTCTTTATTCAGAACATATAAACCTGTTTTAAAGTGTAAGGTATTTTAAGGATTTATGTGACTCTCTTTTTCTCAGTATCACAAGCATCAAAGTCCTTTTTAAAAATTGAATGTGAAAAGTTTGGTTTCAATACGTCTTGTCTGTATCTTCAAAATAATAACTGTGTCCCTGAACAGGATCTTAAAGTACAAGAAGCAGAATAAGACTTTTTGAAGAATTTAAATTGTTGTGAATATATATACTTGACATATGAGGCATTTCTGAAATAGATGTTTTCATATTTTATCAAGGCATTTTTAGTATATTTTTAATTCATATATGTTACTTAATATAGAATCTTTTGTTTTATAGCTTAACAAAATTTCAGTATCACTTTTTACCCATGATTACTTTAATTGTGGCATTAATAATAAAAATATTAACTGTTCCTGCTGGTCTGATATGCTTTATGGTTTATAAATTGAGCTTTTACAGGCTTAATTTCATTGATACTTCACAATTACAATCTGTGGGACACTCATTAATGCTTTCTATTTTAGAAATTGAAAATTGAAAATTGAGGCTTAGTAAGGGTGGGTACTTCTTTACCTACATAGATGTGGGCAGAGCAGTTCCAATAAAATGAGGTCTAATCTCTGATACCTACTTTTTCTGCTGTTGCACCAAATTGAATGTAGTGTTCAAACGTCACAGTTTCTTGAGATTTATTTATGTATTTATTGGTTATGAGGAGAACATTTTATCCATATATAAAGAGGTTTATAATAATGGGAGAGTATGTAATAATATTATAATAACTAATATTACAGTGTGTATGAACTGTGCTCTGAGGCAGAAAATTACAACCCAGTTTTAGAAATCAAATGACTAGCCTGATGGTGGTGGCACATGTCTTTAATCCCAGCTCTTGGGAGGCAGAGACAGGAGGATCTCTGTGAATCTGAGGCCAGCTTGGTCTACAGAGCGAGTTCTAAGACAGGTTCCAAAGCTACAGAGATACCCTGTTCGAAAAGCCGGAAAAAAAAAATTAGAAATCTAATGACTGCCTGACCTGCCTTTTGAGAACTTGACAGTAAGAAAGGCAGATGTAGGTTTCCTCTACACTGTTCTCAAAGCTTACAATTTAGCAATGGGAGAACAAGCAAGTTAACAATACTGCAGTAAATGCTACGGTAGGGAGAAGGAGGTGGTATGGAAACATAGGAGAATGGAGTTCATGAAGGGCATCATTGAAAGAATGGGATTTCGATTGTGACCTGAAGAGTGAGTAGTGCTGTACTAGATAAATAGTTGAAAGTATGATCCAGGTATAAGAAACGATGCTGATTACAGAGAGAGCTTGGCTAGAATAATTAGATCTTGAAGTATAGAGAAGTTGGCAGGGTTAAAGCTAAGTAGGTAGACAAATCTTAGTTTCAGAAACAGAGACAATTTTAATCATAGAGGGGCCACTGAAGAGCATTAAATTGCTAACTAACACAATCCAAATATTTATTTAAAAGGTTAATTTGAGAGTGATATTTGTGTTTTGAGAAAATATACTTTGTTTGCTTCCTTTTATGACTTTAATTCATAGAATATATGTATATCACTACATTATATAGAAATTACTTGAACATGCCTTTTTAGAATAAAGAGAGTGGTGATAAAATGTCAGACTTTAAGAGATTAAGGTGCATCTGACCATTTGGGTGTGGTGATTGTTTTGTACTTGCTCAGTAAGGAGCTGATTATTTGCAGTTTTTGTTGTAAACCCTTTCTAGGAAAGTAATCATAAATGACTGTGTAAATATAATTTTCTAGAATTGACCCAATTTTAAATATGTTCTCTATTGATGATATATACAGAATGACAGTTCACTAATATTTACTTCAGAAAATGTTTCCACCCAAGTTTCTGGTTTCTGTGACCATACTGAAAATCTTAAAGTAAAATAAAGATCACTTTTCTTGTTATGCTTTATAAAAATATTTGGTAATGGATAAAGGGATAGTAAACCACTTTCTAAACTACCTATTTGACCAAAATACAAAGGAGGGAGCAAGGCAATTTCATTTCCCATAGGGAGCAATGGATAGTATCTCCTTCGTAAGTGTGAACTGCTATTCCTAGACATTAAACAAATTCAGGATGTATTCCCTGGTGCAAGCTGCCTGCTGGCAACAAGATATAGGAGTTCAATGTGTACACAGAGATAAGAATGACATGTAATTTGTGTTAGAATTTGACTGTTAATTGTGTATAAAACTGTGGCCTTTTCAAATCCAAACATTTGGCAGGGTTGTTAATTGGTGAAAAGAGGGGAAGTTGCAATGAAATTACACGTAGAAAAGATGGAAATTTACATAATTAGTAAACCTCCTTGAGTTAATAAATATTTCTTCCATATAAGAGGAATTTTGGTTTGGGGGCACTTTGTGTTTTGATTATACAGACAGCAATTTATTTGCATTGTTTTGTTTTCAGGGTGAGATACAGTATAGAGTTATTTTGGCCTGATTTGTAAATACCCCGGGATCTTGACTTTATTTGAAGTTTGCTGTGAAACTCCAAAGATGACATGATTGTGGATATGTCACCAAGTTTGTAATTATGTAGAATATTATCTCTTTAAAACCTGGAATACTGTAAAGTACTCTTTTTCTGGATTTGGGGATGTATTTTTACATATGCATGTGTCTTGTGCTGGAGACTGAAACCCAGGTTTCATGCATGCCACTTAGCACAAGCTGAACTCCCTAGATATATCTTGAAAAACATTAATGGCTAGGTGTTAAAATGCTGGAACCAGCCATCATCACCTTTGCCTTCTCAATCTTTGCATCTATAATGCTACGTTTTCCTCCCTTTAGCTTCAGAAAACAAATCCATTGTTACCTTTTGTAGTAATTAGAAAGTGGTTAAAATCATATTTAATGTTTCCTCTGTGTAAGTCATAGATCAAACTTCTCATGGTTAGGACATTGTTTGGTAGATGGTAAATGCTTAATGAATTTATCTCAAATGAAGGAAAATGTAATTACAGTAACAATAAATGACACTTATAATGCTGGTATGGCAGTACACATTTGGGATCTCAAATTTGGGGAGGCAAAGACAGACAGATTCCCATGGGCTTATTGGCCAGCCAGTATAGCTTAATTGCTAAGCTCCAGGCCAGTTATAGACCCCGCCTCAAAGGAGGTAGATGACATTCCTGAGGATGACACCCAACGTTGTCCTGTGGTCTACACATGTTCATGCACAAATGTGTACCCACACAGATAAAAAAATGAAATGCCATTTATAGCACATGATGTGCTACAAATTTTACATGTTAACTCATTCAGTTATTATTAGTGGTGTTGCAGTTTCACAGCTAAAGATAGTAATGTCCTGAGAAAACTAGTTAATTTCCATTTTTGAAATCTGTACCTTTCCTAAAAGGCATGGCAACCAGCCAGGCACCCGGAAAAAGACATTGTGGTGAATGGGGAACTCATAGGAGAGGAAGTGGTGGGACTGATGGCTAGGACATGTCTTAGCCATGTAAAATTCACACTGAAAATTAGAAACAAAACTGATTTAATAGTATATCCCTATGATTAGAACCTTTAGGACATCAACATAACTTAAAATTGGAGTTTACAATAACTAGTTTCTAAGAAACTGTTCATTAAAGTTGATTTGTTGACGTGCATCCTTGTTTTTGTGGCTTTTTTTTTCTTGCAGCTACGTATATGAGCCATGCATATCACCGAATTAGAGAACAACAATTAAAAACCCTTTAAATAAAGCATACATTGCTATCTTTATTAAATAACTTTTCGTAACCATTTTCGTAGTTGCTTTTTTGTTGAGATACTTTGCATCTACAAAAGTAACACAGGCTAATTTGTGAAACCCACAGCATGTCTCAGATCTATGTTTTTACCATCGTACTATTTAGCAACATGATAATCCATTTCTAAAATATAGGAATTATTCTGGGTATTTTATTATTCTTTTTCAGATGGCAAGATATGTAATGGAAATGATTTTTAGTATTGTTAGCAATGACATTTTAAATCTATTTATTATAATAGAGATGACAAACATTTAGACAGAAAGGACAGAGCCATGCATGGGGACACAGGCTTGTAATCTCAGCATCTAGGAGGTGGAGGCAGGAGAATAAGGAGTCCAAGGCCAGATTCAAATAGTGAGTTCAAACCAACATGGGCTACATAAGACAATTTCTCAAAAATTCAAATTAAAAAGTATAAGAATTAAGGATGAATTATCAAACAAAAAACTCTCAAAGCGATATTTTAAAACATATAAGTGCCCAAATACCATTGCAGTTATTGTGCTATGAACTGGAATAATAAAATATATTCCTAGAATTCCATTTCTGATAAAACGTACATAATTTTAGTATTGGTGAATCAATCTTGGAGAGTCTTTTCTCAGGAACATTTTTGAAATCTGAGCTGGCTGTACCTCAGAATTTGTTCTGCCAACTTATAGCATGATGATTAGTACTTGCATCAAATCAATCAGTGCATGATATTTTGGGCTGTACTCTTCTGGATGAAATTTGGGCTACTGAATCACTCACAGTAACTCCAAACAATGTGACCTTCAAGGGACATTTAAGACTAAGTTGATACTGTGAATGTTTTTCAATGCTTGCAAGAAGTTGGTCTTCATTTTAGTTTAAAACTTCTGCTCTGGGTTTCAAGGGTTTTCATTTTTTAGGAGTAGGAAATTAGAATGTTATTTTGGACTGAATAAAGAAAGTAAGGTAAACACAGTAGGGAGATAGGGGGGAGACTATCTTAGAATGGCCCAGATGAGAAAATCAGTTTATTATTGTATTATTTTTTTTTTTCTTGAGACAGGGTTTCTCTGTGTAGCTTTGCGCCTTTCCTGGAACTTGCTTTGGAGACCAGACTGGCCTCGAACTCAGAAAGATCCGCCTGCCTCTGCCTCCCGAGTGCTGGGATTAAAGCGTGCGCCACCACCGCCCAGCTCAGTTTATTATTGTAAAAGAACAATCATGTCTAAAGTCCCACTGATGAGGAAGTTGAGGCACAGAGCTATTGTTACCACTTCTATAGTTAGAGATACCTGTGGAAAACCAAAATTTTAATCCAAACAATTTACTTCATAAATTCTATAATTTTGTTATAATTAATTAATTTTGTTAATTATTATAGAATGCCATTAAGTGTTAGATTCTATTTTAAGGTGAGATTATGTTAGGTTTCCAAGGATGACTTTAACTCATGACTTAAGCTGTCTTTCAGCCTTAGCCTTTCAGGAGTAGCCTGTTTCAGCCTTCACTGAAATTTACTGAATTATGAAACAGCATATAATCATACAGTTCATTGATTTTTGCACTGAGGAGAGCCCATGACATCAGCAACCAGAATAGGAAGTAAAACATTATCCCAGAAGCCACTTCTGTCTCCCAGAGTCATTACAATTGACAAGTGGTTCCTACCACAATTAAAAAGCTGAAAATTTCTGAATAAATTGCTTCACTAAATACTTTTGTATTTTTATCTAAATTATGTTTTACTTCATAGAACAAAATGGCATCAGCTCAAAAAGCAGTATTCCTTAATACTATGCCATACTTAGACTATATTTGAATGTCTCAGAAATATTCCTTCTAAGTTGTTCACCCAGAGTTGGGCCTGGTCTAACACTGCTTGTTTGTATCTGTTGTTTTGTCCCTTACGCCTTTTTGATTTGCTGAAGAAACTAATGCTAATGTCTTGTAAAAAGTCTACCATCCCATTTACCCTCCCCTCCCTTCCCCTCCTCTCCCTTCCCCTTTCTCCCTCCCTCTCTTCCTTCCTCCCTCCCTCCCTCCCTCCCTTCCTTCCTTCCTTCCTTTCTGTATTCTGCAAGGTAAATACATAGGCTAAGTAAGAACACATACTTTTAAATGAACTGAAAATAGTGCTATGTCCCACACATTGGAGAATCCCCCCAGAGGCATGTTCTCTGTTTCTCTGTGTTAGTCATGAAGCCGCTCTGCTCCTCAGATCATAATAGCAGTCTTGTGTGGGCAAACTGGGATGTCTAGACAGACAGATAAGATTTCCTGCTCAGCAACACCTTATCTTAATGAGAATGTATTTTGCTGGCTGTGGTGGTGTTTGTCTATGTTCCTCGCACCTTGGAGGATCCCAAGTTCAAGATCAGCCTGGGCTACATACTAAAACCTTATTTGTTTTTAAAGGATTATACAAAATGAAGTACATGTTTCACTGATCTTCTTTGGGGTTGTTTAGGAAACATTGAGATAGGGAAACAGCTGATGCTGAAAGTATTTTCTATCTTTAAACATTTTTTTTAACGTTTACTTCTTTTGTTGGGGCTGTGGTGGGGATAAGGTTGAGAAGCAGTGTATACTACAGCAAGTGTGTGGAGGCCTGGGGACAACTTGTGGGTGTCAGTTCTCCCCTTGCACCATGTGGCTCTAGTGATCAAACCAAGGTCACCAGATTTGGCAGCAAGTTTCTTTACCTGGTGAGCCTTCTCACTGGCCCCGTTTTTTGTCTTTAACTTAAGAGTCTTAATTTTGTTTAAAAAGTGTTTATCTAGTCTGTAGCCCAAAGTACTACCCAAGAATTAAGAAAACATTATTAGTATGCTTTTCTCTAATCAGTAGTTTGAGAATTGCTGTTCTTGTGTACATTAAAATGAGTGCTGTGTCAGCCGATGACTTTATGTGTACATATGAACATAGGAAGAAACAAATACATACCGAGAATGGGAGAAGTAAGTTTAACTTTTGAACCAGGTAGATAAAGGCATGGGGAAACCATCTGGAAAATACAGACTTGCAACTATTATGTCTAAATTGTCTACATTAAAATGCAAGGTATACACACACACACACACACACACACACACACACACACACCCCAAATAGTCAAAATTACAACTCCTGCCATATACAAAGCCATTTTTAGGTTATTGTTACTGTAATATTAGGTTTTTGTGCAATTAATATCAAGCAAAGATTACTCGTGGAAGGTATAAATAATGTAATTGTGATGTGTCTCATTCATGTCAAATGTGGCAGGTAGCTTGAAAACATTTTATGTAAGAAAAAAATAAATCAACCCATGTTAAAGAGAGTATAGAGTCAGCTGGGCGGTGGTGGCGCACGCCTTTAATGCTAGCACTCAGGAGGCAGAGCCAGGCAGGTCTCTGTGAGTTCAAAGCCAGCCTGGTTTACAGAGTGAGTTCCAGGAAAGGAGCAAAGCTACTCAGAGAAACCCTGTCTCGAAAAAACAAAACAAACAAAAAAAAAAGAGTATAGAGTCATGCATTCATTGCACCATTAGATACTGTAATGCAGTGTCTTAAAACAAATGTTACTAGAAATGGATACATTTTGCATAATATCTGTTCCTCCTGGAAAACAGCAACCTGAGTGAATTATCTTATATAATTTAATAACTGTAATTATCTCAGGTTATCTAGGCATAATTTACAATGAAACAATCTGAGGGATAAAAGGAACACAAAATGTACATAAGTATTTTTTTCCAGTGAAGATGGATTTTTTTTAATAAGTAGTACAGAAGTTAGAGAACTCCCCCCCTCTCCCACCAGTGGTAGAGATTTCCAGTGAACCTTGGTTATTTTGTCATGTTAGCTGACATTTGCTCCGACTTTATTTTTTATTAGGCTAGTGAGCATGCTTGTCTATTTACAAATAGATAAAAGATACTGAGACGGATGTAATGGTGCATGCCTGTAATACCAGCATTCAAGAGATCAAGGCTCAAGGCAGGAAGATCAGTGTAATTAGAGACCCTCTCTCTAAATGTTTTTTTTTTTTAAAGGTACTCTCCTACATTAGTAGAAATCCTTTCCAATATGATAGTTCTTTTTCTACAATATTTTCAGCCATATGTTTAAGAACCTAGTTTGGCCATTATTTGTTGTGGTATGTACAAATTAAATGTGGTTTGAGAAGCCGTTTTTCCATTTTCCTTTTGAGAATCATACTCTAATTATATATGAATTATTCCATTCAGAGGTTATGGTTTTAAAATCTTAAATCACTATGTCTTTCTATTTTATGTATATGCCCATTCTTCTCTCACTGTTTTCTATGACAGTTAAAGACCTCTTCACTAATAGAGCTTGCATTTCAAGATAAGGCTGCATGTAAACAAATTAACTTTTAAAAATTGAGAGCAATTTCATCTGTAATGATGTACCAATTCATAAATTATCACTAGTATTTTTGTAAAAAGATAAATGACCCATCATATAGCACATACTATTAGGTAGTCTAGATGTCTTTGTGCTCTAGGAGATAAGGCTCTGGTCTTATTACACCCTAATAAAATGAGTTAATGTTTTAGTATTATCGATAAAAGAGCACTTGGATATATTTAATAACCAAACTGAGAAACACTTAATTTCAGTTGTCTGTAGCAATATAACACAAATTCTCCTGTAAAACAAATTGCACTTTTGGAATATATTTTAATGTGTATTCAACAAAGGAGAAAATGAGGTGATTGAAGTTCAATTTGTAGCATGTTATTAACCATTTCCGCTTGACTAGATGAGTAAAAGGATAATGGATGAGGGTTTTATTATTACCTTTCTGCTAAAATGAAGTGGTATAAAAGATAAGGTGACGAGATTAATGAACATAAGAAAAAGGAGTAATCAATCAGGCTCCAAGAGGGAGATGAGAGTGACAGTACCCTAGACGATCCCCAAGAGCATGCCATTTAGAAGGTGGACTTTATCATTTGTTCTTCAATAAACTGGAAAACTGAGCTAAACTAACAGGATGGTCAATTAATGTGAATTAATGAAAGTTTTGTATTTAATATTTCTATGAACTACGCAGAAGAGAACTGGAGTAGAAACTGAGTGCTAGAAAGTAGACTTACTGTATTTGTTCTGTATCTTTATCAACAGACTCTAAATATAAGCCTTTTTATCAGACAACAGGTACAGTACCAAGTATTCCTCGTTTCATATTATTTGTTGGTGCTTTTTGAGGATTTCAGAAAACTTTAAATAATTTCATAGAAGTTGTTGATTTCATGATAGTATTAACTGACATTACATCCATTCATGCGACAAAGTTTGTTTAACATCTACTATATACCTGGCATTCTATTTTTCATATACGTACTCTCCTAGGAAAGGGGAATGGACAATATTCTTCTGTCATTGAGCTTATGATCTAATGGGGATAGACAGACAAATAAGAGCACGTGTCCTGTGATAACAATTACAAGGATACACTAACAGCACTGAGGCCTGTTCAGCAGTGTGCCAAGCAGAAGAGACCTAAGTGAAGTGAAGCATCAGCAGTGAGAGCCATCTAAGGAGATCTCATTCCTGGCAGAGGGAACATCCTTGGGAAGACTTGGGCAAGGTGTGGTGGCATAGCAAAAGAACAGGATTCTTACAGAGTCGGCAAAGTGAGTGGAGCTGCCACAATGGAGAAAAGATGCAGGGCTATGAGATAAAGCCAGAACATTTGATTTTGAAGATAAATCACTCCCTTAGCACTCAAGTGATCACCCAGTTCAAGGCATATACCAATGGGGACACCTGTCCTTGGTCTTGCGTGACTGCTGTTGTATAGGGGAGGGGAGGGAAGAGGAGAGGGCATAGATGTTCTCAAGAATTTGGATAGCAGTGCTTACAGTGCTTTGAGGAGAGATTGCCTGAAAGGGGCATGTGGGAATTCTTTCAGTGTTAATGCACTGCTTAGTACTTCTAATCTCACTGCACTGACAGATTCAAATCCTGATGGTGAGACCATAAGCGAACTTTCCTGAGCTGGTCTCTCTTAATAATCTGTACTCCGTTACTGTTGCAAAGATGTAATGAGATACAATGCGTGTAAAGTACATAACATACAATCTTAATGAGATCTGTGTGTAAAGTACATAATTATAATCTTAATGAGATATATGTGTAAAGTACATAACATATAATTCTTCTCTCCTTGGTTTCTCTAGACAGAGACACTGAAACAAAGACATAGATTTAAACACGAATTGGGAAAAATCTCAGGGAAACACAATGAGGCCAGCCGTGTGGAGTTCAATGCAGGGGAAGGTTGGAACTGGTCACAGAACTGTCTTCTCTGAAGGTCAGAGAGTTGTGGTATTTATATACCAGCCTCTGAAGTCATACCACCTAAGCTCTCAAGTCCAGCAAGTACTTCCCAGGCAGCAAGGTGGAAATACTGGTGTGGGAACTTTGCAAGTTCTAAGGAATTTGAGCAAGGCCTTGATTGGCAGTGTATTTTGGTAGCTTGCTTCAGGCCACTAGAGTTTCCTGATTAAATTAGTGCTTCTCAGTAAGGTCAGCTTTTCCCTCTATCTTTTGACAATTTTTTTTTTCTGCATCACATTTTCATCTCCTTTTTTTCTCTCTGTACTTTGTTGCTTAGTGCTTGTGTACCTGACAGAAAACATGTATAGGTTAACTACATTTTACAATGCAAGGGCTGTGAAAACCCATAATGTCTGGGTTGAGTTTTTCTCTACTCATTTACCTGCTTTGGGGTGTATTGAGCATTGAATCTAAGGCTTCATATGTGCTAAGCATACACTACCACCACTGAAGTACATCCCCAGCCACAACTGTCCTTCCAGTTAGTTTACACATATATTTTATGCATTTTAAAACTTGGTGTCTTTTTCGTTTTTTCCTTTTCCTTTACTAATTTTATTATTCATAGTAAGGCATTATCTGCCTGAAATGCATAATGTTCCTGAAAGGCTGTTTATAACCTAAAAGTAATCTTTTGTCCACCCCTTGACCCACTCTTTAGAGATAGTCATACTGCCTTTTAAAATAGTCTGTATGTGCTAGGTGTGGTGGCCCATGACTTTAATCCCAGCAGGAGGCAAAGACAGGTGGTCTCTTTGAGTTGGAGGCCAGCATGGTCTACATAGCAAGTTCCAGGCCATCAAGGCTACATGCTGAGACCTTTTCTCAAAAACAAAACAAAAGAATACAAAAAACTCTATGTGCTAATGTTGCTATTTTTTTTTTAAATCAGCTTTAAAATATCACATATTTAGACTTCCTCTCAGGGACACTAAGAATGTATCACTCTTTGTTGTCATATTTGTCACACTCAGTTTTCCATTTCCTCCTCACATAGGTGTTTTACAATCTCAATTAAATTAAACATCCATGTTTACATTATAGCTACTATGTAAATAGTGGATATTGTAGCATCAGATGATTGGCCACCTCTTCATTTTTACCCTAAAGTATTCATGAATCACTCAAGGTTAGATCAAGAAAATAGAAACTACAGAATTCAAAAAGAAAAGATTTAATTCATGGTATCAGAGACAAATGTAGCCTAGTAGAAAGCTAGCCATGTTTTAAGACACGGGAAAGGGCAAAGCTGCAAGTGAACCATGGCTACTGATATCGATGTCTTTGTTATTTAGAAGCGTCTGCTTCTGCCCTCAGGTGTCTCTAGAGAATAGTGGCACCTCTCTTCTACAAATGCTTTCATTGTGGGCTCTAAATAAAAAGTCTGCCAGCAAGGGCTGTAGGAAATGCAGTTTATAAAATGCGCAGTCCCCACTATATAAAACTGAAAAAGAAAAGAAGGGATACTGCTTGGAATAGGAAGCATTTTGGTTGGCCTCCATCGGTCACTGCAGCCACTCTGGTAGCTTGGCTTTGATCTGTAGCTTGTCCTGGTCATTAAAGGAATGCTGCTGCTTTGGGTTCTCTACTTACTCCTCCTTGGTTTGGTAATGCCCACACTCTAGTGGACTCCAAAGAAAGTCATCTTTAGTCTTCCTTCATGTTGACCCAAGTTCTTCCTTCAGTAGAACCCAAGTTGACTATCAGAGTATTCAGCCTTCAGAATTCTCAAGTTGTGTTCCATATACAGCTCTCAACAAATAGAGATAGCTGTCCTGGATTGGTTCTCTGTATTGAGCACAAACTGTTTGGAGATATCACTGGAGTAATTTCATGAAAAGTTTGCATCCTGCTTTTGGAAAATTTCTCACTTCAAGAAGTAGAGAAATAAATTAAATGACACAAATAAGCAATTGGCCAGATACAAAAGAAGTTTTATAGATTAAAAATAACAATAACAATTCTCGAAAACCACAGTAACATGCTGTAATTTATAGATTTTTGTCATTATTATTTGGAAACAAGTAAATATTTAAAAAAGCATTATCAGGGGATCTTTTTATACTTCGACAATTTTTAGAAATCACTGATTTTGTTATGTGTAAGGGCATCATATTTGTGTTGATTAGAAAGTCTTCACTGATAGAGATTTGTGGTACTGAATTTATGAGTGGACTTACTTGAAATACTCTAGAAAATGGAAAAAATAATGAGGGAAATGGGTGACTTCAAATTATCAATGTTCTTGAAATTATGTAAAAAGTATATAAAGCTTCCTTTATAATAGTATAATTTTTGTATATGTCTGAAATTATTCCTAGCAAAAAAAGTTCCAAAAAGAAATAATCAGAAAATAGAAAAATGCAAACATGCTATTTCAACAATTCTCTTTATTGAGAAAGCAATACCGGTTTCCCCAACCCCTTATCAGATTGTCCACAGCTTTCTCTTTCAGACTGTTTTCTAGTCTTTAGCTAGAAGGGATGACATTACAGACATTTGGAGGGGGGCGCTTAAATTGTTTAACTGCCAAAGTGTTGTAGGCCAGAGAAGTAGAACTTTGTTGTCCCTCTGCTAGGGATAACCAGAGATGGGCATCATATTCTATATTTTAAATGAGTAACTCATCCTTAATTTTATTGGCTCTCTTTCTTTCTTCTTTTACCAGACTATAGGAATGTCTTCACTGGCAATTATGCTTAATATACATTTTAAAAGGCATTTTGCTGTATTATTTTATTCTTTGCATGATTGGTGAATAGGAAGCACTTTTCTACAGATGAATAGTCTTTTGTAATAACACATTTTATTTCTGAACCTGTAAGTTAGTGGGAGACTATACTGTTGAATTTAGCAAAGTATTTATGCTCTGAGGGTCTGTCTGGGTAGCCAACAAACACCCTTCTCTAGAAACATTTCCTTCTTTCTTCTGATAACAAAATAAAGGAGAAAACAACTTAGGAAATACTAGGAAGAAAATAGAACCTCTTTATATGAGGAAAGAGATGTATGTCTATAATGGTTTTCTTGTCTGCAGGTTGGCTTAATATAATTTACATTTTTCATTAAGAATGAAACAAGAGGGATTCCCAAGATGGCCTAGTGTAAAAGAGAAATCAGATATAAGCACATAATGAATTTTGTGTGTTTTGTAAAAATTGTGGAGTGTCTGCCTCATTAGGTTACTTGTTCTTTGTTTTGCTTTGCTTGGGCCTGAAACTTTGATGACACTAAAGCTCTCTGGAAGGAAGACTCTGCACTCAAGTGTAAACAGCAGCTAAAGTGAACCTGTGTTTCTTTGTATTTGTTCTAGAAAGCTGTATTTATTGTGAATGATGGCCTAGTCTATGTCAGAGGCAGGTGAACCATTTATCCAGAGCACAGCCCATTTCCACACTCACAGTCACTGAGGCCGAATTATTTGCTATCTCAATAGATCTTACAGATTGAACTTGGGCCTCTGATAAATGGTCATCAAAGTAATGACTCTTCAAGACTATGAAGAAAAGAACATACCTGGAAAACTACAAAACTAAAATGTGTCGTCTTAGAAGAAGTGGCTAAAAGACCACTATGTCATATACTGTGTAGGAACAGAAAAAAAAAAGTGTGTGTGTGTGTGTGTGTGTGTGTGTGTGTGTGTAGTTTTCCACATATAAAGAATATGAAAATCTCTTATTTTCATTTATATGATATGCTTTATAAAAACAGAGCAGGAAAAAAGTATAATTTGTTTTTATTACATATAGACTTTAAATTTATTTAAAAATAATTCATTATTAGCTGAATTGGATCTATATAGTTGGACAATTTGTTAAGGAATTCTTAAACACTTTGAATAAGTATCTATTCCTGTTTTATTCTTTACTCAGAAAACTTAAATTACCAACTTCTATAAATATGGTTATTCAGTCAGACTTGAAGTTGAGAGAACATTTGACGTTTGAAAATTAGAATTTAGAGTTTTTATAGGATCCGTCACCTTTCAGATAAGATAACACTTTATGAGCTAGCCTAGACATCTTTCATCATTTCAGTAGGATTAGTTGCTGGTTCATGGGCACTATTTAAATATATACCACACTAGTGAGATGAAGGGTCTCTTTGTCTTTTAGCCTAAATGTAAGATTAAATCTCTCTTTCACTCAGGATGTTCTTTATCAGTTTCTATTACCAGTGAAAACATGAATCTTCAGAGTACAGAAGACCTTCATAAACATAATATCATGTTGATGAAGCATAATCTGCATTATATATAAATGGACAAAGCACCTGCATTGTACATTGGCTTGCTTTGTATCTGCTGGGTGGAGTGTAGTCCTCCCTTTATGTTTACCAGGGGGAAACTGTTGAAATAAATATTTTCAGAGGTCTATATATCAATTTGTATGTTGAAAACTGTAAAGAATAACTATTTGCTTTGGTTAAAAGTGGTGTCAGGGAGGGAAGTAATATGAGTTATTTGTTATTAAAATGAAGTAATTTTCTGCCATTTTTATCATATTCTAAACTTCACTCCTTTTCCAAAGGAAGATAGTAAAAATCTAGATAAAAACAGTATTAGTCCATAATATCCAATATATTTTTTAAAAATGACTACCTACACAGAGAAGTAGGAAAATGTGATTCTTACCCAGGACAAATATTATTTGATAGTGAAGGTCTTAGAGCTAGCAATCTAGGTCAGTTTTAAAGTATTTGTCCAACATACATGAGGGCCTGGATTCCTTTCTCCATGCCCTTGGTCCCATGTCTGAAAGTATGGGCAAAGTATGAGATGTCTGAATAGCCTTTGAAATGTCTGTGTTGGAACTTAGTCTGCGTTGTGGTGGAGTTGAAATGAGTGGTTTAAGAAGACTCAGAGTTTCAGGGATCACGCCTGTCCTTCCTCCTTCCTTCATATGAGAACACAACAGATGTAAGTATCAAAACACAAAGCCTCCTTCATCAGACCTAAATACCAGTAATTAGGTCTTGAGCACTTCAGCTTCTTGAATTGTAAGAAATAAACTTCTGTTCTTTATAAATTATCCAGGTATTCTGCCATAACAGTACAACCATACTACTACAGAGAGGCAGTTAACTCATCACATTGTAAGAGGGGGTTAGAAGATAGTGGTCTTGTTCACATGATTAAGGTAGCATTAGCTCTGTTCTTTGGAAATGTGTCACTACAATCAAAAGAAGACGGGTAGAGTAGAACTAAGTCCCTGGTCTATCAATCCATCCATTAGTACACACATTTAAATTCTATAGTCTCACAATTTCTGGGGCTCTCATTCATTGCTGTGGTCATACTGAGAATGGAATCCAGGCCCTCATGTATGTTGGACAAATACTTTAAAACTGACCTAGATTGCTAGCTCTATGACCTTCACTATCAAATAATATTTGTCCTAGGTAAGAATCACATTTTCGTACATCTTTGTGTAGGTAGTCATTTTTTTAAAATTGGACATTATGGACTAATACTGTTTTTGTCTAGATTTTTACCATCTTCCTTTGGAAAGTCTTCGCATTCTATTCTAGTAGTCCCAAATCTTAACTCCTTCTAGCATCAACTCAAGACTTGAAGTTCAGAATCTCAGTTAGGTGCAGTCTAAAACAAAGTTCATGAAGCACATATGTACTCAACTGTGAGCTCCTGAAATAGATAAAATAACCTGTAACCTGAGTACAGTTGTGGTGTAGGCACTAGGCATTTATTTCTATCATAAAAGAGAAATAGGCAAGAAGATAAGGAGCAGATTGCTAAAAGACCACAAACTCCAGCAAGACAGAAAATATTAAATCTTAAAAGTTGAGAATGACTTTTGACTGTACATTTTGCCTTGTAAAAAGTTGGGGCTGATCCTCCAAACCTGCAGCATCCCCACTCCCTATCATCTGATGACCCAGGCCTGTCCTTTAGCTTCTGCACTTTGAAATGTCGTGCCTGTGGCTTCCAGACTGGGACTGCATGTTGGGGGTTCTGCAGTTCTGGGTCTTGGGATAGACCTGCTGTCCTCGCTCCACTAAGCCTCGTCCCTTGAGTCTCTTTGGTGTAGCCATGGTCTCACAGCCCCCGTAGGCATTGCTTTTGTGGGGATTCTGCAGCACTGAGGCCCTCTAAGGTATCTTCTGAAGCCTCCAGGGAGAAAAACCATTCCTCCACAGCTTTTTTATTCTGCATGCCTGAAGAATTAACACCACATTGGTTGCATTAAGGGTCGCCATCTTACATCTTTCATAGAGGTAGCCTCAGTTGCCCAAGGGCCCTCTTGAGCACAGTGCTCTGAGATGTGTTTAACACAGGTTTGAGACAGTGTTGGGCACTGTGTTGACTCATTGCAGTGCTGTGTGGCCCATAGAGGCCTCTCTGATGCACTAAGCACTCTCTTGAAACTATTCTGCCTTAAGGTTTTTACCTATGATGGATGTGGTAGTCTCTGTGGTCACTCTCCATTGTTTTGCTGAACAGTACGTGGCTTCCCAATAGACATAATACTCTCTTTATCCATGGTCAGTTGGGCTGCCCAAGCCTTCTCTCCTATAGTTATAGCCAGACTGAGAATTTTCTAAATCCTTACATTCTGCTCCTCTTTTGATTATAAATTTCATTTTACATTTTTGCTGATAAGCAGTTAAAGGAAGCCACAAAGTGTCCTGAGCATTCTGCTTAGGGATTTCTTCCCCCAAGTATCCTACTTCATTACTTCTAAATTCTACTTTTCACAAAGCATTGGAGAGTGACAGTGAGAGAGTATCACACGTTACAGTGGCTACAATTATTAAGAAACACTGCACAGACTGTTAGCATAGCTGTGGAGGAACTACTATTTACAGCTGTTGCATATAGGAGTGGAAAAGAGTGCAAATACTTTGAAAATTGTTCTGGAAGTTTCTCTAAAATTATTTATGCCACCTAAGCCACAATTTAACCGTGCCACTTCTAGCTATTTTCCCAGTGGACTGAAAGTGAAGATCTATAAGAAGACTAATACATAAATATTCATATTCATTCTTTCATCCTTTGCCATCTTGATTTATTCATAATACCTTTGGTGATTAATTCTATAAACTTATGTGTTTATAGTTGTTGTAGTTTGTTTTCTGTTGGTATTATAAGTGTTATGACCAAACTTTTGCTCCCTTTGTTAGGGAGCAAAGGATACTATGGGATCAAAAAAGAATGACATATTGTCAGGTTGGGATGGGGTTCCTGTGGGGTTTATGAAGCTTTGCTTACTAAAATACTCTGGTGGGCAGATCTTGAAGAAACAGTAATGAGTGTGTTTTTATATATGTTGACATTTAGAGATTAGAGGACATTATAGTGGTGTGATTTAGTTGGTGATTGGATACAAGGTTCTAAAACAGACCTCTAACGATTGGTATCTCTTACTGACTTGATAGTAGGAGTAATTGGTAGTGATGAAATCAGTGTTGAGTGAGAAACCTGAGGATTTAGCTACTCTGCTGAAATCTACAGGAAGTCAAGATAGAATATACTACAGAAACTAGCTGGTATAGCAACTCTTCCCTCCCATCTCACCATGTCTCCTTTTTTCCCTATAACTGCTGATCTCTCTATGATAGTCTGTGCTGCCCTTGGACACCTGGGATCAAGTGACCCTGTTGGAATAGACTTAGTAGATTGAACTATATGTGCACTCCATTCCACCATACTTGATAATGACTTTTTAAATAATATGTAGGAACTGTGGATATTTGTGGTGGTATTGTGTTCCCCAAAATATTGTGCACCCTAATAAAGTTATCTGGGGTCAGAGAACAGAACAGCCACTAGATACAGAGGCTAGAAAATGGTGGCACACACGCCTTTAATCCTAGCATTCCAGAGGCAGAAATCCCTCTGGATCTCTGTGAGTTCAAGGCCACAATGGAAACAGCCAGGCATGGTGATGCCTTTAATCACAAGAAGTGAGCCTTTAATCACAGGGAGTGATGGCAGAAAGGTATATAAGGTGTGAAGACCAGAAACTAGAAGCTTTTGGCTGGTTAAGCTTTCAGGCTTTTGAGCAGCACAGTTCAGCTGAGATTCATTCTGGATGAGGACACACAGGCTTCCAGTCTGAGGAAACAGAATCAGCTGTGGAATTGGCGAGGTGAGGTAGCTGTGGCTTTTTCTGCTTCTCTGATCTTCCAGCGTTCACCCCAATACCTAACTCAGGTTTGATCTTATTAATAAGAACCATTTAAGATTCTGCTGCAGATATTTTTAGAGACTATCTGTGGAGACACAGACGTTTGTAATAATACTTAGTTGAAGACATTTAAAATATTTATTTTATAATAGTGTGCATGAAGTCACAATATAAATTACATAAATTTTTCGTCGAGACTGACACTTGAATTTTCTTGTTCTTGTCTGAGTCTGACCTCAGGATTATGCTGGTATCATAGAAGCAGCTGGCAAGTGTTTCTTCTTTAGTATCACTGAATAATCTGAGTAAACAGAATTGGGGCTGTTTCTTCTTAGTGTTTGATAGAACTTACCTGTGGAACTAATTGAAACGGGCTTTTACTCTCTGGGAAGGTACAAACTACAAATGCAATTTCTTCAATAGCTATAATCATGCTGTCTGTTGCTTCCTCACCAACTTTGGTAGTTTCATTATTTTGAAAAATAAAATTCATTATCATAATTACAGTCACTATGTTGTATGACAGGTCTCTTGATGTTGTTTATTTTAATTCCACTGATATTAGAACTTATATTTGATATTCTGAATTGATGATATTTATTTCATCTTGGGTTTGGGGCTAAAATATATTCTATCTTTTGTTTGGTTGTTTTTGTTTTAAGATTGGAAGCTGGCAGGATTGCTCATGCTGTCCTTGATTTTCTGGGCTTAAGGAAACCTCTCATTCCACACACCAACTGCCTGGAAATACACAGATCCATGCCATGGTATTTTCAGGCTAACAGCCTGGCTTCATAACTGCATTGTGCAGCTGTTAGCCAGAGTAGTATATAGCATCAGTTAAGTTGTTAGTTTTTGGTCATGTTCAAGAAACCTGTATATTCACTAATTTTACACCTATATCTATTTAATCTATTATTGAGGGGTGTTGCTTATAATATAGACTTACATCTTTATCTTTTCATACCTCTTGAGTTTTTGTGTCATAAATTTTATCTTTTTATTATTTGTTTGGTTTGTTGAGGCTGTGTGTGGATTTGAAGGCTGTGTTAACCTTAAATTTTTGATGCCCCTGCTTCAGGCTTTTGAGTGATGTGCTTGCAGTTGAGTGCCACTTTATCCAATGCTGTGTTGCATGTGTTTTTTGTTTTTTTTTTGTTTTGTTTTGGTTTTTTTTTTTTTTTTTTTTGGTTTTTCGAGACAGGGTTTCTATGTGTAGCTTTGCTCCTTTCCTGGAACTCACTTGGTAGCCCAGGCTGGCCTCGAACTCACAGAGATCCACCTGCCTCTGCCTCCCGAGTGCTGGGATTAAAGGCGTGCGCCACCACCGCCCGGCAGTGTTGCATGTGTTTTAAAGCACTGCCATTTGATTCATAGTCAGGATAGTTATGTGCCTTAAGGAAATGATCTGATACCATTATGAAATAACCTTATCCCTAAAAATAGATTTTACCCTAAGACATACTTGGTTTGATTAGATGTCCTTTTCTAATTGTTCTGTCATTGTTTCATTTCTGGGCAAGTTTTTTTTCCCCCTCTCTATTATGAGTCATGTTGTTCTGCTTTTGTACAAGAATGGTCCTTTTTTTTTTTTTTTTTGAGACAGAGTTTCTCTGTGTAGCTTTGGAGCCTTTCCCAGAACTCACTCTGTAGCCCAGGCTGGCCTCCAACTCAAAGAGATCTGCTTGCCTCTGCCTCCCAAGTGCTGGCATTAAATGCATGCACCACCGCTGCCTTGCAAGAATGGTCATTTTTAATTGAATACTAATTGTGGTGAATTTAACCCAGTTGTGGAGCCTGTAAATATCCATGTGCATTTTTCTGGGCTACAGTAAGGTTCCTTGAATATGGTTTTATCCCTCTGTATTTTGCTCTTAAGATTTGTGAGGCAGGACCAGGTCATATTTAGTATGAGGCTAATTCTTCAAGTGCTATGGGGCAACCTTTCTAAGTATTCTATCCAATGGTCTGTGAATTATAAGTGACTGTTTGTTTGCTCTGGTTGTCGGGCCTCTTGGTATTGCTCACAGTAATTTTAGGACATGGTTATATAGCTTTTGGTTGCTTTTTCATTCTTATATTTTATTTTTTAATTTTTATACACATGGGTTGGTCAGTTGCCTAGAAATTTCTCCAGTCTCTGAAGTTCAGAGACTTTGAAGCAGTCACCAATCTAAGGGCTGTCCTGAAAACTTAACTGCTTTACTTTGAGCTCCAAACTCTCTGTGCAAGGAAACCATTATGCACCAACTGGGTGATTCTTCCCTGCTTTGGGCCTGCTCAGCCTGTGTGTGTGTGTGTGTGTCCATGTGGAGGTCAAAGGACAATTTGCGGGAGTCAGTTCTCTCCTTCCCCCACCTGATATCCAGGGGTTAAACTTAGGTTGTGAGGGTTGATGGCAAGCTCTTTCACCCACTGAACCATCTCATTGGCCTTTTTACCCATTTTTCAAGGCTCATTGTCATTTATTGCTTGGTGTTTAATTCTTCAAAGCAGCTCCTACCCTATTTATTGTATTTGTTTTTAGTATTGCTTAGATCCAAGGGTAATAAGTTTAGTCTGTTTTCTTCATCAGAAGTGGAAGCACTCTTACCCATGGATTCGTTTTGTTTTGTTTTAGTTTTGTATTGTGGTTGTTCCTTTCACTTTTCTGTCTTTTAGTGTCTTGCTATGTGTGCATGTTAGCTTGCGTTAGCTTGACACAAAGTAGAGTCATCTGGGAAGAGAAAACCTCAGTTGAAGAACTGCCCCCATCAGACTGGCCTGTGGCCTTGTATGTGGAGCCTTTGTTTGCTTTCTCATTGATGTAGGAGGGCCCACCCACTGGGCCTGGCAAGCCAGAGGATGTAAGCCTACCAGTAGCATGACTCCATGTTCTCTGCTTCAGTTCTTGCTACTAGGTTCCTGCCTTGGCTTCCTCAAATTGCAAATTATAATTTGTAAACTGAAATACTCTCCCTTACCCCTACACATGGTCAAGATGATTTTGGTAACAGCAATAGAATCCAAACTAGGACACTATGCATATGTTAATCTGCTTTTAAAGGTTCTTTCTTTCTTATTTAAAACCATTTTAAATTTAAATGTATTTTGATTATATTCCTTCCTCCACCAAGTCCTTCCAGATCCTCTCCCCATCCCCACTCACCCAACTTTAAGTTCTTCCTCAATAAACAAAAACCTATCACTTGAGAGAGAGTGTGTGTGCGCGAACACACACACACACACACACACACACACACACACACACACACACACCAAAAAAACAAACAAAACAAAATAAGATTATAGGTACTTTGTGAGTCTGACCTAGCCCTCCATCTATCATTCTATATCTTACATATTTCTAGAATGGTTCTAGGTACTTGTAGAAAAATCACCAAAGCTAGTCTCATTGTAACTACAGTAGAGTATGAACAACAGTCTAGTGGTGTGTGTTCTACTGTAGGATTTGTGCAGTGAAATGAGGTTAGCACTTAAAATCCTGTTTAACTTGTGTTCATAAAGGTCTGTTGGGTGAATATTCTTTAAAAAAAAAAAAACAGGTTTTGGAATATTGTATCCAAAGCTGAACATGAGCAAAATACTTAGTTGGGCATTACATTGTGGAAACAACTATGAACTTATATTATTTGTTTAGTATAAGCAACCCCAGCCAAACAATTGAGTAGTAAATAGGATGCCAAAAGCTGAAAACCTGAAGGAGAAAAATCTTTCCAAATGGAAGCCCTTCTGGGAATTGTAGGCACATACCATTAGTTACATTCCACGTAATTTTCTTTTGCTTTGCATTATTTTTATTTCTTATCCGTGATATTTAAATCACAAAAGGAAATTTCTTAAAGATAAATAAAAGTTTTTCCCTTTAATTAATTTAGGTAATGTGGGCACCGAAGAAACTTCCAGTGACTACATTATAGTACACCGGCTAAAAAGAGAAGTCATTTTGCTATAAACTCACATTACTGTACTGTTAAAGACGTGTTCAGATAGCCGGGTGGCGGTGGCACACTTCTTTAATCCCAGCACTACACAGAAAAACACTGAGTGGTGGTTTGAAAGAAAATGGCCCACAAAGGGAATGGCACTCTTAGGAGGTTTGGCCCTGTTGGAGTAGGTGTGGTCTTGTTGGAGGAAGTGTATCACTGTGGGGGTGGGCTTTAAGGACTGTTTTTTTTTTTTTCAAGCTTCTCTTAGAATATCAGTTGGCTTCCTGTTGCCTGCAAGATGTAGCACTCTCGGCTCCAGCACCAAGTCTGCTTGCACGCCGTCATGCTCCTAGTCTCAAAAAAAAAAAAGCGTAAAAATAATAAATTATTTAAAAAGATGTGTTCAGATATGAAGGGAAGAATTTTGATAGGGAAGAGGAAAGAGCTCATTTTGCTCGTAGTTTCAGAGGCTTCAGTCCGTCATAGTGTGGAGAAGCTGCTCAACAGTGGCTGACAGAAAACAAAGTAGAACACTGACTTTTTCTTCCAACCAAACCCCACCTGTAGCACTTTCAGGATCAAAAAGCTCTTACATGCCTTTGAGATTTAGATCGAGGATATAGAGGAAGAATTGGCATTAAGAAGATGGTTAGTGTTCTTGGTTAGTTAAAAAGTATACATTATAAAATATCCCAATATGTTTAAAATTAGTAAATTTTTATTCTTTGATTTGAGTTTAAATTTGTTAATAAAAACTCATGAAATATAGAAACTCAGTTTATTTAATAATGGGTAAAAGTTTTGTAAGTTGAATGTAATAGTAATGTATTTTATTTCCCTGTATTTTTGAGAAGTGACTGAATATTTCAGATCTGAATGAAAAAAATTAAAAATGGACATAACCACATATCTAAGAAGGTGTAGCTAGAGTTTTTCTGCCTGGCCCACTGTCACACGCCAGTCCCACAGCCGCTCAGACCCAACCAAGTAAACACAGAGACTTATATTGCTTACAAACTGTATGGCCATGGCAGGCTTCTTGCTAATTGTTCTTATATCTTAAATTAATCCATTTCTATAAATCTAAACCTTGCAACATGGCTCGTGGCTTACCGGTATCTTCACATGCTGCTTGTCATGGCGGCGGCTGGCCTGTCCTCTTAATTCTCCTTTCTGTTAGTCCCGCCTATACTTCCTGCCTGGCCACTGGCCAATCCGTGTTTTATTTATTGACCAATCAGAGCAATTTGACATACAGACCATCCCACAGCAAGGAGGAATATAACATAAGTAGTCTTGAAGCTGGGCATAGCCGTGCTTTGTTTATAACCCCAGTTCTCAGGCAGAGGCAGGAGCATCATCCTTGCTAGATAGAAAGTTCAAGGTTTGCTGGAGCCAACCAGTGAAACCCTCTCTCAAGAAAAACAAGGTCTGGGATGTCCCAGCAGTAGAATACTAGTTTAGCATGCTTTGGAACCTCAAATTTGATCCCAGCACACAAAAATAAGTAAATAGATAAATTAATGAAAAGAGATCATTCCAGGTTAGGTCCATATAACATAGCAAGTTCTGTCACCCCCAGAATCAAATATAAATATTTTTGTTGAAAAATAATTTATATTATTAGCATAAAATGCCAAAGTGATTTTTGAATATAGAAAGATATGATATATTAAATTACTTCGAGAGAAAACAGTTGAGATAGATAAATGACTCTCCCAGCTCCTTTATAATATTAGCAGTATAGCTAGACGTGTCTATGATGCCATATTAATAAAATAAGGAGCTTCTAGTGTGATAATTATTTTCAGGCATTGTTTGAAAGCTCTTAACTAAGTAAAGTTTGTAAAAACATGTTAGGATACCAGACTGTAGAGCTTTTAGTAGTATTGTTACAATAAACTTTTAAACTTCTATATTGAAAATCCTTTATGCTGACAATGTTCTCTGTGTCCCCTATGTTCCTACCAGAGAGAAACTCTTCACATTGTGTTCATGATAAAACTTGCATTTGGGCTTTGTTTCCATTTTAGATGGTATCTTCAAACCCCAGTATATCTATTTAAATCCACGTTTGTTTCTAAGTTCATTCTGCCCTTTCTTAGTAATTTTTATGTGTGATTATTTCCCTGTGTACTCTTATGAAAAACAAATACAGAATATCTATGTTCTTCATAACCATACTCTGATAATGTTTATGTTGTAGTTAGGATTGTTGTTTTTTTTTTTTTTTAAAGCACCCACAAAACTGCAGGTATAAATTTTTAAAACTGAATCAAAAATTAGTTTGAATATAGATAAATACCTTCTTTGTTTTCATTTATTACTATCATTTGAATTTTTACTTATTAAGATATATAGAATATATCAGTTAAAAAAAAGGATTTTAAATGTATCATATGGAATGCAAATTGTTTTTAAACTGAGGAATGTCGAAAATAAAATAGAACCAAGTAAAGAGTCTGAATTATTTACAGGCCAAAGGCTTAAAGGCACATTGCTCCAGCACAAATATTAAGTTATGAAATGGGAATTTCAGTTTGCCATAAATCTGCCTGCCATCGCAGCTTAAAGTAAAATAGTTTTGCCCATCTAAAGCAACATCAATTTGCCAGTCAGTGCTTCATGTATCAAAGAGCGTTCTGTGAAAATATCAATATCATTGGTTAATATAAATGAAATTAATTTTTAAAGCTAGGCTAAAGGTTGACATCTGAAAAATTGCATTACTTTGCAGAAAAGAAATTTCTGTCTCCTAGTGAAATTTCAGGTCATGAGGGCAAGTAATTTTCACAATCTTCAATGGGAGCCAGTGAAATATGAACTTCATTGTCACCTAGCCCCAAAGCGATAAGATAAAATGAGCTGATACATCATTTGCTGTGGTTTTATCATCTCCCTCAGTAATTGGAAGAGAAAACATAAGAGTGTGTGTATTTGTATGCTTCCCTGTCTTCCCTCCCAACTGCCCCATCATCCACACCCAGGCTAAAGCCATTTTAGCCCAATCAATACAAAGGTCATGCGGCATTTTTTATATATTTTTAATTTTTCATGCTGACTAAAACTGCCAAGGAGAACATTAGAGTAATGAATATATTTAATTGAATTTGTCACCCATGAAAATATTAAGGAGAATGGTATACTACATCATAGTACTACTAGCAGGAGAAATACATACATGAAAGAAATTAAATAATAACTCATAATTAATTTCAAGGTAATTTTTGTTTATATTCATGACTTTCAGTTTTGTTGCTGTTTTGCTTTTGGGAAGTTTAGGTACATTCTGAATGCTCATAGTCACTTACAACAAAATCACCATTTTAAACTCCACTGGAGGCAACATCTTCCAATTTCTAAAAAGATATTCTTATATTTTGTTGTTCTTCCTTATATTTTGCTTAAGAATATGTTGTTGTATATAAAACACTAAAAGTCATATGGTTGGTAAAGAAGGAAATCCTTAAAACAGCTCAAATTTATTATTAGGAAAAATGGAGAGTCATCCTGATATTATTTCAGAGAAAACTACAGCAAAATATGAAAACCGTCACTATTTTAAACAATTGATTAAATTTCTTTAAACTTATTTTCTCATACTGCAGTTGTTAGAAACACTATATATTGATATGCATATTTAGTGGTGAACTCAATAGAGAGTAGCGTTCAACATGTGTGTTTGTTTTAAAGATATTTTGAATATTTTAATGTCTTCCCATGCTCAGGTTTAAGACTTATAACTCTAGTTTATGCTTATGTTCCCTAATTTTGGGACATAGAGAATACCTTTTTAACTTTCAGTTAATGCCATTGTTACTTGATGGCATGATTAGTTTCTAGTTTATATACTAGATCTAAAACATCTCTCTTGACAGTATATGTGTTCTTAGAGTTTAAATGGTTTTATTGTGGAATTTCAAATACTATTGTTGTTATTTATTAGGTGAAAATTTTGCTTCTTATTGCCAAATTCTTCAGAAATCAGTATGGGATTGTCTGAATGAATAAAACCACTCAAAATTAGGGAGTGTTTAAAAGAGAGTTTGCTGTACTGGTTTACTAATAGTATATTTTTAAAATAGCTTTTCCTAATTCCAGTTACATAGACTTCCACTTCTTGGTTTTGTATATGCAGACTTTGTTGAAACTATTTCCTATTATTTAGATAAAATATTTCCCACATTTTAGATACAATTTTCCCTTCTAGAAGAATGTTAAAATAGATAAATTTTACTGAGGGTATCTTTTTGTTTTTTGTAACAAAACCTCCCCTTTTTGCTCCTTTACTATAAGTGAAACAAACATGGCTTTAGCTATTTAAAACCTAATTTTAAATTGTAGATAGGGTATCATCTAGTTGGGCTTAAAAATGTGGGTTTATATTTTTGTTCTTTCTTGAGGATGAGAAAGCAAGATTTTTGGTTAAAGGGCATGAAAATGCTTTACTATGAATCTTAGAACTGCAGCATGATAAAAAGAATTTTCTCATGTAATCATAGGAAACTGTATGTAGAGTAGAAAAGAAATACATGTATTTTTTGGAGAATATAATATATATTGTTTCAAAGAAGATGTATTTGATTTTTAATAGGAAGAAATTTAGTATGTGTGTGTATGTATATATATATATTATGTAAATACTGATTTCCTATTCTAGTATACCCATTTTAAAATTTAATATGTAAAGCAACTTTGTTAAAACAAATTATTTTTAAAAGTTGAATTCCCTAATAATCACACTAAAAATAATAAAATAAAGTGGTAAAAATTCAGAGAGAGTTCTGTGGGCTTAGGCTTTCAAGCTATTCTAGACTCAGGGTCATAACTGCAGAGCAGTGGTAATGATACAGTTGCCATAGCAACTGATTCATTGGAGGGCTAGACCTCTGTCTAGGGTGCTGTCAGTATATGTAGAGTTTCAGTGAACAGAAAGTCCCAAAGAAGGGTCTGCTTCTACCTAATCCAGTTTTAATTGAACTCTAGAGACTTTGAAGTGAAGCCTCAGACCAGGCCCACAACTCCTTTCCAGTAAAAATGGTCTCAGCCGTGTTCCAGTGCTGACATCTCTTCCTAATGAATACTTTCAAGAAATGTTATTATCTCAATTTCAGGTAGAAACTCTTTAGTTAGGAGAGTCTCCATTTCTATTTTAAGCTACAAGTTGACTATAGAGGTCTTCCTTTTGTTATTTTTTTATATAATTAGACTATTTTTTGTTAAGATTTTAAAATTTGAATCCTTAGACAGTTTTACAGAATTTTCTGTCTCTTTTCTTTTTTTGAGTTTGAAATATTTTCTATTCTATTATATTTATATTATATTACTTTATATTAAACTTTGGAAACACACCTCGATATTCTTTGTATGCTACTGTTTGTGAGTTTGGACACATGTAAAGCAGCTCTGGCTTCTGTTCTTGGAATACATATCTGGGTAATCCAAGCACACATGTGAATGACAAACCTTAAAGACAGTCATGAGTTCTAAGGAGGAGGAAAGTGGGATCAGAAATATTAGGTGTGGGAATTTCAATACTGTCTGTGCTGTTATTATTATTGGTTTTTGAGACAGGATTTCTCTGTGTGACCCTGACTGTCCTGGAACTCACTCTGTAGACCAGGCTGGCCTCAAACTCAGAGATCCGCCTGTCTCTGCCTCCCAAGTGCTGCGATTAAAGGTGTGTGCCACCACTCCAACACTTTAATTTTTAAAATTTATTCAACAATATGAAAAAGACTAAGCTGTTATAAGGCTGAGTATGTGTAGAGCTTATGCTATTTTGTGTAATTTTCAGTTTTTATGTTTTTTAGAATAAACACATTTAAAGGAGGGTGGCACTGTGTTTTGAGTAGATCTTTGAAATGGCCAACTGTTTAAATCAATAGAATATATATGGAATTTTTGATTAGTCATAGAACTACCTGAATATATTAAAAACCTTAAGAACATCATTTAGCATAGTTGTTTCTGTTAATGGATGGAGACTCTAGAATGGAATCGCTCTCAGGTTGTGGGATCATTTCTGTGAATTGTTGGCATCATTGCTATGGGCAGCAGGTTATACCAAAGATGTCTGTGCTCAAGAAACGTGGAATTTTCATGCCAGTATGCAATGCTTCTAGCATTCACAGTGCTTAAGGGACTCTGTGTTGTTTATTTTGGTTCTCTCCCTTCAATGCCAACATAAATAAAGAACAAAAAAATGTGGTTTTTAAGTTTCTAATGAGTCAAATTGTAGTTTAATCCCAACCCTTTTCCTTTGGAGACAGATCCTTGCCTTGTAGGCTAGAGAAGCTTGCATTTACCGGTCTCGGCACTTCAGCCTCCTGGGTACTAGGATTACAGGTGTCCAACACAATCCTCACTATATGATGCTTTTGAAGAGCATGACAATGTGGAATTAAGGGAAGCTCTGGACTTTGGAATTTAAAAACTTGAAGTAGGCTAGATTCTGCCACTAACTTGCAAAGAGATTTTGTTTTAATATTTAACATATCTTTAGCATGCCACATTTTACTTATGAACAGAGTCATTGAATATATTATTACACACTTGTAAAATATATAATGTGTAATATATTCTTAACACCTGATAAATCCAGGGTGGTGAACTCATATGCATCGAAGCTAGGCAGACAACAATAAATGATTGGATATTTACTTTAAATTAGTAAATACTGGTGCTTACTTTTCCTAATAAATCAGAAAACTGAATGTTTATGTAAAGAGTTTTCCTCAATATTTTCCTCTACTCAGAATTCTCTTAAGGTATCATTTGTGCCCCCTGCTTGAGAGAGAGAGAGAGAGAGAGACAGAGACAGAGACAGAGACTTAGAGACAGAGAGACAGAGACAGAGAGTGAGTAAAAAGAAGGAAGGATCGTTGGAGCCATGTATGGAGCTCAGGCTGCTAGGCTTAACACAGTCATCTCAAAAAATGAGACAAATTGTGCCATTTTTAAGGCTGCAGAGTGTATTTGGAGGTTTTCCTGAACTAACACTTAGATTCTGCCCTTTAAAGCAGGAGAGATGTGAATCAAACAAGTACCTATTATCATTTCAGATGGTACAAGGTACTAAAAAGAAACTTGGGTAAGTTTGGGGTATTTGGTTTTGCTAAAGGAAAGTGAAGAGTCTAGAGTTGTCTGGGAAGATGACAGGAGCAGAATTCTAAATGTGAGAGAAGGCCTGCTTTGTGGTTTGGAAGAACATTCTAGGCAGAGAAGAAAGCAAGGAGTTAAAACAACAAAAAACAAACAAACAAAAAACCTTGATCTGTCCTCTTTCTGCCTATTCCTTTCTCTTGGTTTTATTTGTGCTGTTATTTGTTATGGAACATACATGGAAGTATAACATTTGTTGCCAATTTCAAAATTGACAGATGAGTACTTGTCTGGTTCTTGAAGTTTTTATAGTACTTTCCAAAGTTGTATGTGTTTTCTAATTTCTCATGTACCAAATTGAAAAAAAATAACTGAATGAATTAAGTTTTTGTTTTTAATTGCAAAGCAAGTGCATTTTGTATTGAAGAATATAGATTTATTTGTAACTCAGGTCTGGGATAGGAAGTGAACAAAGAAATGACAGAGTGTAGTAGGGTAAGTCATCACTTATCATTGTTTCTTCTGTGTTATTTCGTCTTTGTCTCTGTCATGTAGTATCCTAATCACAGGGTGTTTCACTGTGGTTTTTAGTTGGAGTTTGGTTACAGAGATATGTATTAATTTTTAACTTAGTTGCTCTCATCGATTTTTATCAGCTCTTGATAGGAAGGGTATTTGCTTTTCTTGGAGAAATGCTGAATCTGAATTCCTTTCAGACTCTCATAATTAAGCTTTTGAGATGATCTTTTTGAAACAAACCTTGAATAAAGTGGCTTAGAACTGAAGACAGGATTACTGTGGATTGGCAAAGCATTTTAAGCAACTGCGTCTGTCACATGGGATGACAAGAATTGTAACAAGTTACTCTGACAGCCACCCACTCCATGGAGAGATTACACTGAGCTTATTTGCAGGGTTATGTTTAGCTTTGACTGACTAAATGATACTTAACTCCTTATACAGTTAATCTTTGTGTTTTCTGATTTTTTTTTTTTTGCCTTAGCAGTGACCTCAAAATTTTTGAGACCTTAAAAATTTTGAACTAACATATATTTTTAAAGCACCACTGGATAAAATTATAATCACATTATGTAAAATCCATTTGTATAAGAGAGCCAAAACCACACATCATTCTTTTGACTTCAAAATTTTTGAGACCTTAAAAATTTTGAACTAACATATATTTTTAAAGCACCACTGGATAAAATTATAATCACATTATGTAAAATCCATTTGTATAAGAGAGCCAAAACCACACATCATTCTTTTGACTTCTTATTTTTGAAGTTTTATCTGAAACTTGGTTTCTCTAATAAGATTTTAAAGTTTATCAGTAAATAAGGCTACATGTGGTTCCTGAGAATAGATTACTTTGGGTTTTTTTAGCCCAAATATGTAATTGTAAGAAGAGATTTAATAATTTCACTCTTTTTTCATGTAAGTTGCTTTTCACAAATTACAATGCATTTTCTTAATTTCTTTCCGAACTGTTTCATTATCTATTAAATTATTTTACTTAGAAATTGTTTTTCTTAGTAGAGCCTTTTCTATTTTAATTGGAGGGAAACAACACTAAAGAATGTAATACTGTGACTTAATTGGGGTTATCTTTTCTTTCATTAGATCTTGGCATATACAGAAGGTCTGCATGGAAAATGGCTGTTCACAGAAATAAGATCAATCTTTTCTCGTCGTTATCTTTTGCAAAATACAGCACTGGAGATCTTTATGGCAAACAGAGGTAATACGTTACAGAAGTACATTGTTAAAAAGCTAACTTACCCCCTTCGGGGATGTCATTTTTTAATACACCATATTGTTTCTTTTTAGTTTACCCTCTGCTTTGTTGACCTCATCTCTTACATCTCACCCATCATCATGTGATTTTTATCCCACCCCCCATCATTTTTAGAATAATTTGTAGCTCTTTTGTTTTCCTGACTGTTTCACAGATTGGTGCAATGCTCTATAAATATGAATAAACAATGATTTAACTGTTGACCAGTTGTGTAGTTTCCATGTCCTCAGCATTTCCTTCATTACTTCTGATAAGTGGCTATATTTGGGGACAGAAAAATATAATCAAGTGATTCCTATATTTATTTTGTCTTGTATTCATATATTATTTTGCCTTTTATATAACCTATTGCTATTTATTTAAAAAGTCAGAAAATGTACTAAGTTGTCCATTCTGTCTGAATAGTGGAACTAAAGTTTTGTTTGTGGATTTAAAATGTGACTTCATGAGATACATCAAGGAAAGAAGGGTAGACAAGTTGAACTTGAAGGAAAAAAATATTGAGTATTAGTTGAGGTACACAAGGGAAAATATATAAAACTTGATATCTTTGTTACATTTCTAACTTGTATATATGTAGCTTGATGGTTTCTTGATTGTTTGTTCTATAATCTCATGATTTAAATTTACACATAAGAATATGTATCATATGCATACATTTTTCCCTGTATAGTGGCATGTGTTTACAGAGAATACAAGCACATTTAGGGAACAAGATTTTTACTTTCTTATAAGCTCTTCCATAATCCTCAATACATTTTTACTAATGTGAGCATTATTCTTGTAGATGAATAATTGAGACATTAGTTTACATTTGATTTCAGTCTGTATTCTTGTTCAGAAGTAGTGGCAACCTTCCAGCATTTACCACTTGCTCACCCTCATTCACTTTCCTTCTGTGGAATTCTGTAGACATCTTTGCATTTGTGTGTTTTCTGGCATCTTTCATTGCAGCTTAGGTGTTTTGACATAACCTACAGTGGCTTATTCTTTCATCCCTCTCTCATATTTAATATAGTAGTGGGTATATAAAGAAGCCTTACTCAACACTACATGAACATAGCATTACAACATACTTTGTGCTTAATAAGTGAACTGTTACTTATTTACTTAAGACTTGTTAGTTAATCCATTGTTTAAAAGCTACAGCAGCATAGTAAATTTTTTACAACTTAAGTATTTTTTCTGACCAAGCAGAAGACTGCCTTCTAGATGAGTTTGTAGCATACATGTGTTTCTGATACTGTTAATATGTAATTAAGATTTTTGACACTAAAGAAATTAATATCTTATAAAGTTTGTCATTATTTTATGACTATCATCTTTTTAAAGATAGGTAAATATTTTATATGACTTGTAAAATTAACGTATCAAATGTATTTTATTACTAGATGCTTCTTGATACTCTTATACATGGATAATTACCTTAAAAGAAATGATGAAAAAGCATTTTAAGTTTTCTTCAGAGCCACAGAGAAAAACTTTTATTGCAAGACACAAATATTTCTGGTTGACATTAATATGTGAATAGAAGCATAAAAATATTATAAAGAAAATTGCTTTCAAATGGGTCATTTCTGGATATATAATGTATTATTTCTTAGCTATATTTGTAGCTTTTAATGGTAGGTGGATAACTATTTCAACTTTAAATAGATCTAAAAACTCATGCGGAGGTATTGGAGTTGTGGACATTGAATATGTATATCCATAGTTGTCAATATATAATCTCAGCTTCATGTTACACATTGAGACAATTGTTAGCTTTTCTGTAAATACTGTTGAGACTCCTGTGTATGGCCTTTTCTGTAAATACTGTTGAGACTCCTGTGTATGGCAATGGGATCCTTGAATGAAACAAATACCATCTGTAGAATATTACAGATACAATATTAGGATGCAGTTCCAATTGTATTTGATAGATACCTAAACTGAGAGTAAATATTCTATTGGATCAAGAAGTCAGTTTTCCAAAAAGGATATCACTGTATTCTAATTTTAAAAATCACTTGTTGTAGTTGCTGTAATGTTCAACTTCCCAGACCCTGCCACAGTAAAGAAAGTGGTGAACTATCTACCTCGTGTTGGTGTGGGAACCAGTTTTGGATTACCTCAGACCAGGTACTGTTTTATCTGAGAAAAGAAAAATGAAAGGAAATATTCTAATTAAAATCTTGTTAACTAACATATATTAGTATTTATATTTGTTTTGAAATGTCACCTTTGTTTTTTGTTTCTTAATAAATGATGGTTATTAGAGTTGTATTTTATTGTTAGTCAACTGAATCATAATATAAAAAGTGCAGTATCTCTCAGAGAACATGTTCAAAAGTACTGCAAGAAAAAGGTTCTCTAGCCGTACCCAGGAGCATTTGTGTGTGGACACACATGATCACATGTCAGAATGTTTCATTTATGCTTCTTACTTTGGCTTATGGGGAAAAGGAATATATTTCCATATGATACCACTATATTCTAATCAAAATAGCAAAAAACAGAACAATAATATCCAAATGTTAAGTCAGGTGTGAGATGATTGGATTGTTAGTTACAGTGGATGTAAATTGGTACTGGCACTTTGCAGACAATTTGAAAACAAAGTAAAACTTTACATGAACACATCCAACATGCCCTATAACCCTACCTTGTTAGTCCTAGAAAGAGGTCCAGCAGAAACCCCTACAGAATTGTTCAGATGAGCACTACTCATGATAGGCCCAAACTGAAAAAAGTTCATCAGCAACAGGAAAATAATTTAAACTGTGCTGTGTTCACACAGTAGAACATATAACAGCGAAAATGAGGAAACTATTGTCATGGGTAGCAACAATGATGAATTTAGCAATGGAAGCAAGAATAATCACTTGCTTATATCATATTCTGAACCACTAAACTTGTCTCTAATGTCTAAGTTTAGCATCACGACACTCATTTATTTTTAGATAGTGGTAGTTCATGAGTGTGTATTAAGAAAGCTTATGATGCTGGGCGGTGGTAGCACAAGCCTTTGATTCCAGCACTTGGGAGGCAGAGGCAGTGGATCTCTAAGTTCCAGGACAGCCTCGTTTACACAGAGAAACCCTGTCTCCAAAAAAGAAAGAAAGAAAGAAAGAAAGAAAGAAAGAAAGAAAGAAAGAAAGAAAGAAAGAAAGGAAGGAAGGAAGGAAGGAAGGAAAGAAGGAAGGAAGAAGAGAAAAAGAAAAAAAAAGGTTTTTGACATGCTGCTTATATTTCTTACCTGAGATGAGATGGTGGCTATCTAGTGTGTATATTTTAGAAATTTTCATTAAGAACATACTTTTGTGTTATAGTATAATAAATGCTTCAAGGATCATCCTTAATTCTATTACTTTGAAAGAACTACTATTTTATCACATTGGAATTTTTTTTCTTAAACCTTTTTGTCAACACACTTGGAACAACTTGGAACCATAATTTGGGTTGATTTTTTTTTTTTTTAATTTACTAGTCCTTCAGTGTTTTTACCAGGCCACTGATCTTTTTTGTTTTTAAAACAAAGTAATCCCAAAATTAGAATGAAGAAAATAATAAGGACTGTAGCTAGAGTTTTCCTGCCTGGCCCACGGTCAGGGCAAATCTCTCTCACCCGCCAGTCCTACAGCTGCTCAAACCCGACCAAGTAAACACAGAGACTTATATTGGTTACAAACTGTATGGCCGTGGCAGGCTTCTTGCTAACTGTTCTTACAGCTTAAATTAATCCATTTCTATTAATCTATACCTTGCCACATGGCTTGTGGCTTACCGGGATCTTCACATGCAGCTTGTCATGATGGCGGCTTGCAGTGTCTCTCCCTCAGCTTTCCACTTCCCAGAATTCTTCTCTTTGTCCCGCCTATACTTCCTGCCTAGCCAATGGCCAATCAGTGATTTATTTACTGACCAATCAGCAACACACTTGACATACAGACCATCCCACAGCAAAGGACCAAAGCAGAAATAAATAATACAGAGACTTGAAAACTGTTAGAAATGATCAATGAAAGTTAAGATTTGATTCTTCTAAAAAGAGTCCAATGAGCAAACAAGCAAACCCTTGGCTGGACAAGCAGAATGGATGTTTCGGTACTCCATGAACATAGAATAGCTTTCCACTTCTGTCTCCTTCCGCCTCTCCCGTCAGGATTTTCTAGTTTTCAGTACACAGTATATCTCATGGTTAGGGTTTGGAAGAGTAGAGGAGTCTTTTCACAGTGGTCTTGTAAGCTGCCTGTGTTGAACCTAATTATTTCTCTCCATAACTGATTTAGTGTAAATACAACTGAGTTAACTTATTTAAAAACTGGTAGAAGTATGAACACAGGAATTTTTTCTATGAGTTGACAAGTGTTTATGAGTAGAAATTAACAGTTTACTAGTATGTCTGATTTTTTTAGTTGAACAGTTTATTTTACTGTGTTTATAGTGCTGGAAATCAAACCTAGGACCTTGAGCATTCTAAGCAAGCACTGTACCACTGAGCCATATCCCTACACTAAGCTGGTATTTACTAGTGTTTATTTCATATTTTATGGTAATATCCTATCACAAATGGAATTGGGATGGCATGTGCAAACAATGGTCAGGAAATAAGAGCTTACCCCGGGGTCTGGAGGGCTTTACAATATGCCTCTTAGTAGTAACCCTCAGTTTCTCAACAGTCTCTCTCTTCATCTGCTATTTCTTAAGTAGATACAGAACATGGGTGTGGCTTTCTGCACAGCAAGTACTCCAAGAGAAAGTGAGGCAGAAGACATAGAACTTTCTGTGATTTACCCTTGATAGTAACACTCTCATTTCCAGTCCATTGCACTATCTCAAGGAAGTCACTAAGGACAGCTCAGCTCCCAGGAAAAGAATTATAAGTATCAGTTCTTGTGGACATGCTTTTTAAATGCCTCAGGTTATTACTTTTATATGAAAATATCAAAGCTCTTATAGATTAAATAGTTGTTTTACACTAACAGAATTAATTTTGACTAGATAATACCATTTCATGAATAATTTCAAGGCTAAGACATGGCTTACTGGTAGAGCACTTGCACAGTAAAAACATAGTTTTGGATTCAATCTTTAGCAACACTAAATATACATATATATGTGTGTGTGTGTGTATCTTAGATTATAAAAGCCTTTTTTACTGATTATTTTATAAGAGTTTTATTTATTATCAGTATGTGTTAATACCTGGGGCTCTGTAGTATTTTATCACAGTCAGTGAAATATAAAAGTCTTAATTTATTAATAAATTTCTGAAATAGATTTTCAGCTCTTAAAATATGTCTGACACTCAGCATTATACAAGGTAGACACTATGTTATCTATAGATATTCAAACAAATGTGTGAACTAAGTAACCGTGGAGATGAGTTTCCTTGGATCAAATGATAAATGTATTCCCAGGAGACATTTATGCTTGTATTTGAATAAATAGAACCAATCCAACATTGAAGGAGAGGATAGTTTTATAGAAGCCTGGAAGCAAGGCAGAGCTTTCATTGTTCTGGAAAAAAATTAACAGGCATCTGACGGTGGAACCCAGTGGCTTAGGAAGAGAGTGTTGAATAGGAAATGTGAGTTGGTGTAAAAATCCAGCTAACAGAGTGATAATAGTAATGTTAGTGAAGAAAGGCATCTCGATTGGAGAGTTGTAGGAAGTGGCAATTGGAGACTAGTTAGATTCTAGGTATGGTAAAAGGAGATGCTCCGTATGTCTCCTCAAGTCCCAGCTTGAGCTCCTAAACAGCATTCACTGACATTAACACCATTGATTGCGGAGGGCTCTATATGCTTCTGTATTCATGACTAGGAATTTAGGGAGGAAGCAGAGAGAAAATAAGCTTGGTTTTAGTTGTGTTGAAATTGAAACCTAGAAGAAATGTTCAGTTGTAAATGCTGAATAGAAAATTAAAATGCCAGGACATATCTAAAACAACAAGCTGAGACTTGGCAATTGGGACTTGATGCCCTGTGTGTGAGATTAGAAGCCATAATAGGGAGTGAGTTCATCTGGGGAGAAACTAGAATGTCAAGAGAACTTAGAGCTTCATTCCAAGGAACCTCAACATTAGTTTCAAAACTTAACTATAAAACCATTGTAATTAAGACCACACACACACACATACACACACACACACACACACACACACACACACACACACTGAGAGAGAGAAATGTTAAGTAGAAAGAAAGAAAGAAAGAAAGAAAGAAAGAAAGAAAGAAAGAAAGAAAGAAAGGGAGGAACAAAGGAAGGATGGAAGGGGAAAAAAAGGAAGGGAAAAAAGAACCCCTCCCTCTCAAAAACTAAAGCACAGATCCTCGGGAATGTGATGCCAAGGGTTGGTAGTATTTCCATACAATTAGATGTGACAGGAAGCTAATAAGAGAGACTGAACAGTGCCTGTTACATTTCATAGCAGCTATTTAGGGCTGAAGTGGTTTAATTTGGATTTACTCATACAATATCAGCAAGCTGTACTTGGTAAACTAGGACCAAATTTTTGTTGTTTGTGAGATTTTCAGTTTAGATGTGATAAATATTGCAGTCAGGGACATTAAGACCAAAACATGTGGCTTATCAGCCAGTAGGATGTGAGATGGTAGAAACACTTGAGCTAAATACATAGCCCACCTCTGATGGCACATAGCAGGGTGTGATCACTTTCCTTGCTGTGGCTTTTTTGATCTGGAATATCTGACTCTGCAGAAGTAGCATTCAAACATGCCACGATACTAATTTTAAGACTTAATAACAAGTTACTGCATACACCTAAAGACATATTCAAGAGTCATTTGAATTTTCCTGCTCACAGGAAGTTTTGTTCAATCTTACCACTTGAATTTTTACCCTCTACTGGAAAATTAGCCACTAAAACATACCTTATATCAAGGACGTCTTAGTTGCTTTTCTGTTGCCGTGACAAAGTACCATGACCAAGGTAACTTATAAAAGAAAGCATTTAATGTGGAGCTCCTGGTTCCAGAAGAACATGACTCTCATGGTGGGGAGCATGGCATCAGGCATTCGAGCATGGTGCTGCAGCAGTAGCTGAGAACTTACATTTTGATCCACAAGTAGGAAGCAGAGAAAGAACTAATCCTGAATAATCCTGAATAGCATGGGCTTTTGACAAAGCCACCCCCAGTGATAGACCTCTTAACCAAATAGTTCCACCAACTGGAGGCAAAATATTCAAATATATGAGCCTTTGGGGGCTGTTCTCAATCACCACAAAGGGTTGTAAAAGCTACCTTACAGTGAGGCACTGAGAGACATGCAGGGGAGAGAGAATTTGTTCTTACCTACTTTATGTTCCAGCCTTCAGAGAGCACCTAGGTTTGGAGCTTTCTTCTTCTATCCTGCAGCCATGCCCTCTACCTTAAGTTAGTTCTTGGTGCCTACCAACTCCTCTGGTTTGGAAGCTTCTACAACAAAGCTGTAACAAATTAAATTTTTTCTTTTTTTTCGAGACAGGGTTTCTCTGTGTAGCTTTGCGCTTTTCCTGGGACTCACTTGGTAGCCCAGGCTGGCCTCGAACTCACAGAGATCCGCCTGGCTCTGCCTCCCGAGTGCTGGGATTAAAGGCGTGCGCCGCCGCCGCCGCCGCCGCCGCCGCCACCACCACCACCCGGCACAAATTAAAATTTATGGGATGTGACTAAAGCTGTTGAGGTAAATTGTGTTACTTTAAACATCTTTATCGGAATAAATATCTTAATCTGGAGCAGAAATGTCTCATTTTAGTCTCCTAAGCTTTTTTCTTTAGAAAACTGAAGAATGAGCTAAATTCAAAGGCAATAGGATAACATGAAGAATAAAGGTGGTAACAGAAGTATGTGGAACAAACACAGTAAAAACAGACCATTGAAATGATAGCTAATATTTGAAAAAGTCAGATTGATAGACTTTAGCACCTATGAAGAAAGCAGACACATAAATAACAAAGCAGAACTGAAAGAGATTGTATCACATTGCTACTGGCCATACCACAGTTGAAAGTGTTGGAAAGAAACACAAACTAGTTTATGCTGAAAATTAGACAACTTAGCTTATATTGACAAATTTATAGGGGGAAAAACAAACTGCCAAACTGGCTCAATAAGAAATTAAAAATTTAAATGGGCTTATAACAAGTAAAGAAATTGAATTAGTAATTAAAATATCTATCCATTAACAAAAATCCCATAGCCTTTATGGCTCTAGTAGTGAATCCTAGCAGACGTTCAAAGTAGAATGGTAACCGCCCTTCACAAACTCCAGAATCTATATAATAAAATGCTTCCCGCCTCACTCTATATGGACAGTGCCACCACAATACCAGAAAACAGACAGCAACTATTGGTCAGTACCTTGTGGACACAGACACAAAATCCTTGACAAAATTTACCAAACCAAATTCAGCAGTATACATAAGTGATCATCAGATGGCTAGAAATGCACTAGGTTTAAGTCTTGAAATAAATGTATGTTGCTTAACAAGCAAAATGGCAAAACCACTTGACAGTTTTAGGAGATAAAGGAAAACACTTGACAAATTCTGGCACATATTTGTGACTGAAACACTAGACCAACAAGTAATAGAAAGCTATTTCAACAAACTGATACAAATCCCCTCTGAAGAACAAAAACAGCACCAACACCAAAAGCAGCCCATGTTCACATGGCCAGAAGCACGGGATTCTCAATAGTGGGCTGAAACCATGAGATACATTTCATACCCACTATAATAAAAGTATGTACAGTAGTGGGTGTTGGGGATGTAGGGATCTGTTCATGTATTGCTTACTGGAATATTGAACACTCCCACTACTTTGGAAAAGAATTTGGTAGTTTGGTAAACAGTCTAAGAGAAACTCATTATACAGTTGAGTAATTCAACCTCTAAGAATCTCTCCAAGGAAAATTAAAAGTATGTTCATTCAGTGGTATGTATATGAATGTTCACAGTAGCAACAGTCACAGTAGCATAAAACTAGACACAATTTGAATGTGCATTAATTATGTAAAATATATTTTCTGTATTCATACAATAAAATACTATTAAGTAATAAAAAGGATAACTGATGTGATCATAGGAAATCCCCAGAAAAGGCAGGTTCACAGGAACAGAAAGTAGACTGGTAATTGCTTTGAGGTGGTACTAGGAACAGGATTTAACTGAAAATACAGAGAAGGTAGTTTTGTTATAAAGAAAATGTTTTGTAGTGGATTGTGCTAACAACACAAAACTATAAAATTTTCTCTAAAGTCTTTGAGCTTTGTACCATTAGAATGAATAATTTTATAATTTTGAATGAGGACTCAATAAATATTTTCAATAAATAACTACTTGGCTCTTGGTAATGGGAAGAACCATGACAGTATAGACCTCTGGGACTTGGCATCAGGATGTTATAATTAGTCCTTCTCACCCACTCCTCATTTCCCACTGCTTATCTGTTGGCCAATTGTATCTAAGTATTTACATTTCTCTGACTTGGTCTTCTAAGGAACTACATTAAAAAATAATAATCTCAAGACTTGTCTTTCCCCTTGTCATGAAATCTGAGCAAATATAAAATATAAAAAGAACTTAAAATTGTAATGTACAAGTTTTATCTTTAAGAGATACTTTTAAAAATGATAGACATGTGAATACAATTTTATGCAATTATGTGGATTCATTGATCATACTGTTTTAATCAACCTGTATAGAACCCAAGTATTACAATGATGTTATATGACAGCTTACCTGAATGAGCAAAATATATGTAATAGGCTTATTGCTAGTCCAAATCATTTGGTGTCTATTAATTGTGGGTCGAAACATTGCTAATATTCATTGTTCTGACATAGATACTAATTTTCAGAATTATAGGTTTCATTAAGAATATTGAACAAGCACAGATAATTCATAATTTATTATTATTATTAAGTTGGTTTTATCTCAAATTCTCTTTGCAGGCGTATTTCATTAGCCACTCCACGTCAGTTATTTAAAGCTTCAAACATGACTCAGCGGTGGCAGCACAGAGAGATTTCAAACTTTGAGTACTTGATGTTTCTCAACACAATAGCAGGTAAATGAAGTGCATAGCTTACTTACTTTAGACAACAAATGCCCATTGCGATATGCTTAGGTGATTTTTTTTCTTTTTTCTTTTTTTTTTTTTTTTTTTTTGGTTTTTTTTTTTCCGAGACAGGGTTTCTCCGTATAGCTTTGCGCCTTTCCTGGAACTCACTTGGTAGCCCAGGCTGGCCTCGAACTCACAAAGATCCGCCTGGCTCTGCCTCCTGAGTGCTGGGATTAAAGGCGTGCGCCACCACCGCCTGGCTTGCTTAGGTGATTTTTAATACTGACAGAAGTAGCTCATTTTTATTGTTATTTGAATCTCTTTTAAGGTAGATTTCTAATAACATTTAAAACTGCATATGAACAGGTGGCTACTTGGAAATTAATTATTTTTAAAAAGAGAAAAGAATTTACACCTTTGTAGTATAAAAAGGGACTACTGTGAAATAGTAGGAATGAAGAACAGCATAAAAATTTAAGAACTGATTAATATGTTAGAAATACATTTATGATGAAACAGTGAGCTATGATAAAGGAATATTTATATTAAGACTCATATATGAAAATATAAAGATTAAATGGCCCTTACAAGATGTGTAAGCATGTAATATTGAAAATCACCCATTGGAACTGTTTCTTTGAAGAATAAAGAATTGAAATGTGCCCGTACTTTGCATCTAGAATAAGCAAACAGGAAGTCTATTTGTGTGACATTTGTCAGTAAGTATTTAGTAGCTATGTATTCAGTTTAATGTAATTAGAAGTCTAATCACTGAGCAGTACATACTCTTGTCTTTATATACAATAAGCTTTTAATTATTTACTATTATTAAAGCAGATAGGACAGGATGAAGGATTTACTATCTACTCATATCTAAATTGTATCAAGAAGGAAGTGGGAGCTGAGAGAGAGATAAGATGACTTCTAATATATTTGGTTATTTTTCTGAGAAAAATGAAAATTAAGAACCCAAAAGTGTAATGACATACTAACCTCTGAATAGCATTGTTCCTACTGTTACGCTGTTGTAAGATGAGGCTGGACAATGCTCAGTAGTTAAGAACTGGTATTGTGCTGCTGCCAGGGGCCACATTGACATCTGTGATCCATGCTGTGGCCAAGGCTGTGTTGATGTTTGAGGTCCTCGCTGCTGCTGGGGAACATGTTAAGGTCCATCTTCTGTGGTGTAGCTAGCTGGAGGTCATGTGGATGTCAGTGGTCCATGTGGCCACCAGTGACCATGTTGATATCCATGATCATTCTGGGACCATGGTGATATTCGTGGTCCATACTGTGATTGAGGCTATGATGAGGTCCATGATCCATGTTGCTGATGGAGACTATGTGGATGTCCACTGCCTGTGCAGCCATGGGACACCATGTGAAAGTCCATTATCCATGCTGCCACTGACTGTAAAGGGCAAGGAAGCTTCTTTTGCAATGGTATCGATGAATCCCAACTCATAATTAAGAATGAGAGACATTGAAGGGCTTCTGCAGCAACCTCCTCCACCCCCACCGCCAAAAAGAAACAGTCTAACAGAAAGTTATTGAAGAGGTTCCTTAAAAATTGTGATAAAGATGCTGAAGTGTAGCCCTTCACAATTTATGGCTTCTGGTGGTGGGGTGGGAAAGGACTCAGTTATCCTCAAGAGGCTGACTACTGGGAGCTTGACAAAATGAGTATATGGGCAACAAAAATTTCTCTTAGTGTATTTTTTTCCTGGGGGGGGGGCACAGTGGTGGGAGGGTAGACATGGGAAGAAAGGGAAGTGAGTGGGATTGGGGTGAATTTCATAAAATCCCCAAATAATCAATAAAAGTCTTACATGGGAAAAAAAGGAAGCTGTACTGTGTTCACCACACCCATGCCAGGTGGCTCAGAGCCACCTGCAACTCCAGTTCCAGGGGAGGTGATGACTTCTTCCAGCCTCCAAGGGCGCCTGCACACACATGGTACACTTACCCGTTTTGTAAACTCTTAGGTCATTAGGCTGTCCTAATAAGCTTCAAGCCCAAGAAGAGTTAGGGAAAACCCAGTTAACTACGTCAGGTCACTGAAAAGACTCTGATACCAATAGTGTGTCTAAAGAATCACTTTAATATCCAGCTGGTTTTCTCTTTCAGGCATGTTAGCATATGCCTGAAAGAGAAAAAAGTAAAATAACAGTATGAAAGGAATTCAAGCAGTATTAATAGTCTCCTCTCCCTTGTATGTCAGCTATAAAATCTTTTCATTTGAGTTTAATCAGAAATAGACTATAGCTTGATAAGTGGGAGATCTGGGATTCACATGCCTGCCTCTTGACAGCAGAAGCAATTACCTCATGCTCTCTGTTGCTTCACTATGATGGTGATACCAAGAAAACTGCTACGTAATGTACAAAGGATGCCTTATCTTTAGAATACGTATTTTTAATACTTCTCAGTATGTTACTAGTCATTATGTCATTAGTTTAGAAGGAGGTGTGGAAGAGCATTTCGTGTGGGTTGAGCAAGGCTAGTGATGCTGTGTATTATTTTCACAGCATCGGTTGGGAAGGTGCTACAGGATCTCAGGGTTGCTTACTACAAGCACTCTCATGTTACATAGCCAATGAGCATCCACATGAACTGTCACTCATCTTACTTGGTTGGTTGGTTAGTTGAAAATTGGTGATTATTTGGTCAGTTGGTTGATTAACTAACTGGTAGCAGGGAAAATGATTGAGGTTTGGACTTTTTTAGCAGAATAAATTCTTTTTTAGTCTTAATAAAGAATATTTTGTGGCTGAAAGTATAGCTCAGTGGTTAGAGCATGCACTTATCAAGCTCAGTGTCTTAGATTCAAATGCCAGCTTTCCTCACACCCCAGAAAAGGCATTTTATTTGGAATTGGCTTTCCAATAACAAAGAAAGTCAAGTGTAGTTTGTCAGAACATAAATTCTAGCACCACATACCTAAATTTGAATATGTTTTCAGCATTACGAGTCATATAATTTGGGGTAAGCTCTTAACCTTTAAACCTCAGTGTTTTCATAAAAAAACATGTTTGATACTAATGACACCAACTTCACAGTGTGATTGCAAAGGCCAAATGGATAACACAAAATAACATTAAAAACAATGCCTTGCACCCACGTTATTAGTTTTTCTTGTTATTTTGATAATCTTCATGTTTTACACTCAATTAAAAGTGACATTTTTCTTCTCTACCAGGACGGGGTTATAACGACTTAAATCAGTATCCTGTGTTTCCCTGGGTCATCACTAATTATGAATCAGAAGAATTAGATCTTACCTTGCCAAGCAACTTCAGAGATTTGTCTAAGGTAATATTTTTAGTAATTATTTGAAATATATTTGTCTTATATATAAAAATAAGTTAGATTCATTTTCATGTTTTAAAAACCTTAAAGTATCATTTTATCTTTAATATATTTTTTACCTTTTGACTAAATTTTATGTTATTTAGCTTAAAATTTAAAGATAGTATGTATAATAAACTAGATGACAAGTTAAAAAATTGTTGTACTCATTTTTCCATAAGCATTCAAGGAAACAATGTTCTCCATTATCACCTTCCAAGGGCATTTGCATTTAATGAAACAAATAGGAGTCATGAACAGAACTCTCCTACCAAAACAAGAGCCTTCCTGCTTCAGGTCCCAGGCTTTTCTGTTTCCCTTTGCCCTCTGCTGATTCCTCAACCATGAGCATTGTATCCTCTTTTTGTATTTTCATTTTCTTCAGGCTGGCCTGGAACTCATTATGTAAGTCAGACAGATCTCAAACTCAAACTATGCTCCCACAGCGTCTAGAACGCTGGGATCACAACCAAATCTGGGTGGATCCTCTTTAAATCTGATTTTAACTTATGCAGTTCCTATCCTTAACCCTTCTTAGTTTATCCCTGAATACAGGAAATCTTCCAGAATTCAGAGCTTAGATTATCAGCCTTATTTCACCTCTTCATTTTCTTGTGACTGGCCCTCATCTTGAAATCCTATTTATGGTCCTTTCCCTGAGGATTTCCTCTATTCTCTCACAGTACTTCCATACCTTCCATTGTATATTTTCTTATTTTCACTGTGCTCCTTGGTGCAGAATTCTTGTTCATCACTGTCTTCCCACTGCCTCCCCAGCACATGCAGCTCAATAATTGTGATAACTTTTCAGAATGTCAGCTTTCTTGCTCTTAGTACTGCCTTACTTCACAGCAGAAAGGCTAGGTTATTCTGATTTCCACTCTGAGGTAGGGAATCACCACCTGGTTTTGCAGAAATGGTTTCATGGAGAAAGTTCACTCAGCCATCCAGTTTCCTTCACAGTGTCATAACAAGATGTTCTGTATTAATCCATCCTAAGCATGGTGACTACTGGGAATGTTGGGAAGTCGTTCCTAGTCTATGCGAAGGCAGTGACGGCAGTGCAGCATTGACATTTTCCTCCTGATGAACAACAGCATTTGGGAAATGGCCTTTGTCTGTTCTGTGTAGCAATTTTTCTCGGCCTTTGTACCCATCTCTGTTCAAATCTAGTCCTCAAATTCATCGTAGTTGCCTCTTGTATCTTGTTCTTTGTATCTTTGTCCCTTTTTCTAGAAATGTGAATTCCTGTGGATTCCCTCGGGGCACTTCATCATTTGCCATCATCTAAGCATTTTTTTGGGGTTCAGAATATGGTCCAGTGATGGAGTGCTTACCTTATGTATTTGATCCAAGTAGTACAAAAACAATAAAACTTTCCTTTTCTGTTTTCTCTATTATGAAAATTATTACTAAAAACTAGTAAGATAGGAAGACCTACTTATAGATGCCATACTTATTATCACTGTATCTGTAGAACTGTGTTGTCTAGTACATGAAGACTGTATTAGTTCGATCTGTGTGATGAGCTGTGGTAGGCCAGTACGACAGACTCACTCCAGAGTCTTCTAGCTTTTGCTTCCTTTTCTCTGTGTTATCTAGGCTATCTGCTTTTGTTTTGAATATTCAGTGAAATAAGATAAAAAAAAATGCTTCCAGACATTATTTTCTAGCAGGAATTTCTGGCAGAATTCTTTATTTACACTGAATTTTGCTCATATATTATTGCCATTTGTAAGGAACTTGTCGTATAATTTCGTTGAGTGGGTAAAATACTATTTTAACTAATAAGTTCATGATTTTTCATCCACATATAAGTAAAGTTGTTAATATGCCCTACTGGATGATCAACAACAATTCTGCTTTTCAACTTTTTGTTGTATTGAAGTGCAAAAGAGAGCATCCAAACCAAACCAGAAGTTACTTTCATTAGTCTCCGGCTGTCCATGATTATAGCCACAAAAACATGGACATATATACATAACATAAGCAAAGACATAAGAAATACCCTGTATGGTCAGGGGATATGGTCCATTGAGTAAAATGATTGCTGTGCAAGCCTGAGGACCTGAGTCTGGGTCTTCGGCACACATGTAAAATGCTAGGTGTGGAAGTATGCACCTGTAACCTCAGTGCTAGGGTATATAGCAGAGGCAAGCGGATCCCCAAAGCTTGCTGGCCAGCTATTCTAACCAAATTGTGGGCTACAGGCTCCGTGAGAGACCCTAATTTAAAAAAATGAAGTGGAAAAGCAATTGAGAAAGCCATTCTGATGTTAACCCCGGCCTTAAAACAGTCAAGTAAATTTGTGTATATAGGTGCATGTGTGTGCATGCACACATGCATACAGCAAACCAAACAAAAATATTTTATGTGTAATATAGTGCCTTTATTGTTTTTAATTTCTTCAATTATAATGGCATCTATTTTTATATTTTGAAATGTTTATGAGAAGATTTTACTTCTGGTTGAGAAAGGAATATTTATAAATACAATGCTTCCAGAAAGAACTGCAAGTGCACCAGGACCAGTAGTGAAATGTGTTGCCATTAGGAAGAAGTGGGGAATTCTAAGACCCAACTACATATCATAAACTCTTTCCTCTCCTGTAGAGCAGCATTGTGCAGATGCTTCAGATGTCATTCAGGTTCATGAGAATGGAATTCTACCAGTGCTAACTGCTTTCACCAAATATTAATGAAACTAGTGAGTTTGGAGTCAACTACATTATTTTAAATGAAATAATCCAGTGCATTACATATTTAGAAATTATACTTTGTATCTATAAATAGTGCTCATTTACTTAATGAAACTGCCTCATTCCTTGGAGTAGAAAGATCTAAAAAAATCTGTGCAATACATGTCTAAATTTTTGCTTATACATACATTTACAGAAACACATCTTGTATATAAATGAGTTCTATGTATATAAATGATGATTATGTTAGAATTATATTAAAATTTGTCCCAAAGTAGACATTACTATTTGCTTAAATAAGCTTCTAAAATCTGAGAAAACATAGTGTGCAAAGCATAATTTAGAGCATAAACACATGTTATGCTATTGCTAAGTAGATAATGTAGCCTGACTGGCTTTAAAATGTGTCAAATTATTTATGTCCATTTAATTTCCCTAAAGCTGGTTTTCAAAGGAGTTTTAGTGCTTTGGCACAGAGCTACATTTTTATTTGATAATCTTTCCCATGTTGCACAGGGAATTTTCTTTCTTATGCTGAATTAATATAATCAACACCCTTTCTTCTGAATTCTTTTTGTGATCAATCTTTTAGCACAGAAAAAAATGTGAATGGAGCAGTGTAAAAAAATCTTAGAAATGCAAATTTTTAAAGCATTTTCACTGTCTCTCTACAATGATTATAGATTGATACTGTCATTGTGTTGAAGAGGTCAAATCGACTTCAGTTTGAAAAGGTGTTGAAAATTGTATGTTTTTATATTATAAGAGTCATAATTGTTTAATTTATTATTTCAAAGCCAAAAAAGCAGAAGTCATTGATGGAACTCGTTCCCCTCCCTCATAGTCTTTACTGCATCTTCTCTGGTCTGAAATTGTGACAGATCTAACCATGCATAGAACATGGATTGATTTTAATCTCTATTTTATAAATATGCATTGATTTTATAATCTAACTACATTTTTGGTATAGTTAAGAATTACTGTTTTCTTTTTGTCTTCTCTTTGCAAGATAGTGTAAGTAAGCCAGGCTTCCACTTACAAATATCCTGTCATAAAAATAGACAATGACTAGGAGTTTCAGCAATGGGGTTTTCTTTGTAGATTTTCCTTGTAATTTCTGTTTTTTTGTTATACTTAGGAGACTATAAAGCAGTTCTCTAAGAAAGGAAAACCATCACACTTTGAGGCAACTGTTTCTCTTCTAATTGATCGGTATAATGTTGGGATATCTAATAAGTATTCTTGCTATAATCTGAATATCTGTTCCAAAGATCACTGTTCTTAGATCACATTTACTGGAAGAAAAGTAACAATGAAAACTCAGCTACATTGGCTATGCAATTCAAAAGGCAAGAAAGCAACCCATTGCTCTACGGTTAACTAGTGTTTCTTGAGTGCTCACGATATGCCAGGCATTTATTTAAGCAGTTCACAAGTTCTAAATCTTGAAAGACGGGTACCACAATTGCTGTCTTACAGAGGAGAAACTAGAGCACTGTGAGGATAGGAAATGTGTCATCCGTAGCTTGCATGGCTAGTACGTAGAACTCAAGTTTGAAAACTGTGTACTGCATTTATAACTGACTATATTTTAATGAAGAGATCAGCACAGCAATACTATAAAAAGAAAATAGTGCATATCATGTACAGTTCTCTAATTGTATTGGGGTATGTGCATTTATATACTGAGGTATGTTTATGTCTGTTTCTTCCTTTGGAGGTTGAATACAAGATCTTGCTCTGTGCAGCCACTTTTTCCCTCATCCCCTGCTGAAATTGATAGTTAATACAACCTCAGCATAGAATGCTTAAAGGAAAGGTTTTTCTCAATAACCTTCTCTTGTCGTTGAACTAGTTTATGATAAAAAATAATAAAAGTCTAACATAGGCTTTTTGAGTAAGACAATTTTACAAAACAAAACAAAAACTCTGTGTGCTTGATTAAAACTAGAGAATCTCTGAAAATAACACTTATTCAATTTTTAATGATTATTGACCCTTTGTTGAGTGTCATTTTGCACCCAGAACAGTATAATAACTTCTGAAAACATGAAGGAATAAAAGCAAACCATCTTTCCAAAAAGTTGAACATTGTGAGAAAAAAACAAGAATTATCAAGAAACAAGAAAATACCTAATTTTTTATTAATTAGAATTCATAGATTTAAAATGAAGAAAATACTAAGAAGAGCTTGAGATAAAGAACAAAGAAAAACCCTGTTTTATCCTTGGAGTGCAAACATGTAGCATGCTGTTATGTCCCCTCAGAACAGAGTGGCTGCATGCTATATAGAGGATCACAGCCCATATGTGTGCTCTCCTGAGTTCACCTTTCAATACAGAGAACAAACTCAGTCTTAAAGTTTGGCCTCGGCACTATGAAATCGCATTAGTTTCACTGCTTTTATAACCTGTTACATCCTCTGTAATCTCCAGCTTCCATTGCTCTTGTTCAGTTAAAGTTTCTTACAAGGACATCTAAGAGCCCAGAGAGTGCTGCATGACAAAGCATCACTACATTTATTTACTCATTGCTTAGTAGCTGCTGATCGTCCTTGCTGGATTCTCCCCCCTCCCTCTGCCGTGGTAGGTTGGTGTGTGTATTTTTATGTATGAGATACGTCTCTCTTCAAGCACATTTACTGTACAGTGAACATCCTGACCTGGAATTGACTACCGACGTTTAACTGTTGTTGATCAGACAGCACTTCTTTATCTCTTTAAGTTTTAAGTGCTGTTTCTGACGAATGCCAGTGCTTTCAGGCTGCTCTGTAACAGATACACCAGGAATCAATCTACCATCTAGATGTCACAGAGGGGAAAGAATGCTCTCGGGTGGTGGGGAATATTGGTTAAACATTATGAGTATAGCAGCATTTACTTTGTTTTCTATTTATCGGGATTTACTGAAACCAAAGGAACTCAAGCTATAGAAAATAAAGTTTTATAATGGAAGAACAACAGATAGTTGATCTTAAATTGTTTTAAAAGTATAATGCAGGAAAAATAAATGGCTGATGAGCTACATCAAGATGTTTCACTCCTTGCATCGAACATAGATGCTGTTGCCATTTTGGTCTTAGAGATTATAGCAGAAATTTTTTCCATGGTGTTTGGGAGTGGTAGTCTGGCCAGCATAAAATGGTGTCAGACCAGTTCAGAATATGTTTGGAGGGTTCTAAGAAGCTCTGGGAGTTGCCTTCCACAGTACCATGTACATGGTCTGTCTTCTTTTGTCCCTCAGCAACCCTGTAAGGAACATATAATTATTACTGTTCACAGATCAGGAGACAAAGATTGAGTGCAGTCAAGGAGTTCCCAAGATCACATTGTCTTCATGCAGTAATCTCAGGCCTGCCTCGGTCAGTGAACTGTAGAACTCAGCTATAACCAGAAACAGTAGTTTAGATCAAATAGTTATGTTACATCCATCTCTTTCCCAAGTCCAATTGCCTTTTTTTTTTTTTTTTTTTTTTTTTTTTTTTTTGTATTGGCAAAAGGCAACAGATGTAGTTCTTGGAAAAATACCAGGGGTTTCTGATAAAAGAACACCATGTACAGCAGAAGGAGGGTATAGCTAAAGAGAGAAACCCTTGGGTGTTGAACAGTGAAGGTGCCAGGCCCCTGGTACAGTCCTGCTGTCGGATTTCTCCAGCCGTCTGTGCCAACCCCACACAGTGAGACAAGGTTGTACAGCTTTTAGACATACTGGGGGGTCAAGAGGAAAGACATCCTAACGTCTTGGGTTTTCACTCGGGACCCACCTAGTTTACCATCCTGGAAACCCAATGGGACACACAGTTCCTGTTCCACATATGTCTGCTGTTCTAGCACCTCATTTTAAAAAGTGGGGTGCAGCCAGAGATGGTAAACATTTAAACACAGTCTCCGGTGTGAAAGGGTGACCTGGACTAAAACAACCAGAAAAATGTAAAGAAACAGCCAGAAGAGGAGGCCTTAGGAAGCAGGAGAGCCTTAACAGGCAACAACATTTTAATTATTATCAATAATTATTATTTTAATTAATATTATTGTTCATATTGAATTATTAATTATTAAAATAGTTACTAATGTGAATTATTACTTGTTCAGTGTTGTATATTATTTTAAACTATAGTCATGTAACTCCTCAGAACTCCTCAGAACTTAATGTCAAGTTCATCAAAGTACAAATAGGGTTGTGTATGTAAAGTAGTTAAGCAAACTTGGTTTCTTAGTAGAAGTTTCCTTCTGGTAAAGTTTGAAATGACTCTAACAGAGGTTAACCAACACTTAATTTGAACAGCTTCCAATGACGTTCTTTCTTACCATTCATCAGAAAATGATAAACCTAAGTAACATTACTGTCAGGGTGATGGCTAATCCTGATGTACACCAGGAGCACATTGCCAGTCAGTCAGTAATCCTTCTCAAGGTTAGCTATTCCTTCCTCCTCATGCTACACTGCTCTGGGTGGAGTAACAATTTATGATAATGTATAAATGAATTGTTTGTTACATAGCATTAATGGTTTTATCCCACAGGGTTTTCTACTTTCCTAGTTTAGTTTTTAGTTCCAAACTCTGGTAGATTCAGAATAGGGGCACCTGTTGTTAATTTATGTAAAACTTGCTTTCCAAACACCTGGAAAATGTTTCAGTTTTTTTTTTTTTTTTTTTAAATAATGTACCATCCTTCTGATTTCAGACTGGAACATTTTTGTAGTATTATAAATATTAAACTTAGTAGGATTTTTTTAATTGACATACATTTGTAGTTTTTAAAATATGCTTCAATCACCATCTCGTCACTGTATATTCTGTAATGTTTATTGTTTTTGTTTGTTTGTTTGTTTTGAGACAGGGTCTCACTATACAGTTCTGTCTGTCCTGGAACTCAATATCTAGACCAGGCTGGCATCGAACTCCAAGATCCACCTGCCTCTGCCTCCCCAGTGCTGGGATTAAAGGCATGTGCCACTGTGCCTGGCTGAATCATATAATTTTTAATTGTGAATGGCATGCAGTATTTTTTATATTAAAAATGTAATAAATTGCCTCTTATGCTTTTGTCCAATTTTTTTCATTTTTTTATTGTTAAAGTCCGGTTATTTGAATAACAATTATTTAATATTTACTAGGTGCTTTTTTGTGGACTATTCTGAGGACTGTGTTCAAAACAATAGTTAATGAGATCATCTAATATTGAAAGACCTTTCAAACAGACTACATGTTACCTTATAATAATTATAGAATGATCAGAAAACCTATATTTTATATGACTTAGCTTTTAGAAAAGTAATTTTTGAAAATATGTTCATACAGTTTGGAATTTGAACCAAGCTTTTGAAAGTGTAAAGGATAGGCTCCATAAGCATGTCATTACCTCAGAATAAAAACTACACTGAATAATGGAGTAACAACTTCTTTTAAGTGTAGGAAGAAATAAAAATTGTGTGTTTTATACTAGAAATAGATTCTGGTAAGCTATACTAACTCAGTTACTCTAACATTAGTTTAATGAGGTTAATGTTTTGGGGAAGTTAAAGATTTACTGTGATATATTGCAGTAGTGCTTCTGAGTGGTAACTTTGTAAAATACAAACAAAGTAATTAAAATTCATTAATAATGATCATAACTATTCAAAGTATAAAATTCTCATAGTTGCCGGGTGGTGGTGACGCACACCTTTAATCTCAGCACTCGGGAGGCAGAGCTAGGCAGATCTCTGTGAGTTTGAGGCCAGCCTGGTCTACAGAGCGAGATCCAGGACAGGCACCAAAGCTACACAGAGAAATCCTGTCTCGAAAAAAAAAAAAAAAAAAAAAAAAATTCTCATACTTAATCGTCATAATGAACTTGTGATATTCCCACCTTAGAAGAAATTCTAGAATTCGATCTTAGGCCATGGTTTTTTAAAGTTCCCCTAATACAGTCAATTAACCATATAGTTTATTTTATAGTAGTTAAAAATATAAAGATTTAAGTCACTTTATAGCCTGAAATTCCCACATAAAATATTCAAGAAGATCATGAGAATAATAGGAAGTCATTCCTGTAGGTCTAAGGCGTTGTATAAACATAAAAAGAAGATAAAAGTAAGTCAATGTTAAAAATGGAACATTTCATGCATGAGTCTCCTGGAGGAAAGGAAGATAAGGAGGTGGCAGTTGCTCCAGGCCGCAGGCTTGGGTGGGAACTCTGGATTCACTGCAGGAGGGCTGTGAATTCAAATAAATGTGTGTGGGGTTGGGGTAGGGGGTGGGCACAGAGCAACTTCTTTAAAATGTTGGGAGCTGCTGATCTGAATTATCTGTGGCCTAGTGGTGCAACCCAGTGGTGATAATTGGCCTTTCTAGAAACAAACTGAATCAGACAACATTGTTCTCTTATATTGTGCTTGCTGATGTTACTTTTTTTTTTTTTTTGGTCTAGAATATGTTAGAGGTATAAAGTTAGGGGTTGACGTTCTTATTTTATTCATGTAAGTCCAATGTATTGTAAAGACGTTGTAGTTTGACCTGCAAGATGGCTTGCTACTAAGTCATCTAACTTAATTAGATCCTTGGGACCCACATGGTGGAAGGGGAGAACCGAGTCCTGCAAGATGTCTTCTGACCTCCACATGTGCAGCATGGCATGTGTGCACTGTGGCACACAAGCACCCCTCCATACACACAAACATATAAAAGACTGTCATGAATAGTCCTGGTTGTTTGGTTGTAATTGGTTGACCATGTATATGTAATTCATCCAGTTTCTGTCTGTCAAATGTATATCTATCTCCATGTGAGTGCCATTCTGTCTTGGGTTAATTTAAGTTTTACAGTATGTCATGAAATCGGGCTATGTGACTCTTTCAACTATATTCTTTTTCAAAATTAGTAATTCTGGGGTTTTGGTTTTTTGAGAATTAGCTTGTCAATTTCTAATTTTTAAAAAATCTGCAAGATTTTTTTGTAGGGACTATATTGAGTCTTTAGTTCATTTTTGGCAAAAATAATGTATCAGCAATATTGAATTTTGTAATCCATGAATATGGTATCTTTTTCATTTATTTAATTAAATTTGTTACTAGAAAATACAGTAATTTAGACTTGTTTAAATATTCTCAGGTATATCCATTTTTATGTTATATATTTTCTATCAAATATGGATTGATGTGTCCCCAAATGATACATTCAAAAGGCTCGAGAGATGTCTCAGAGCTTAAGAGCACTGGTTGCTCTTTGAGAGGACTCAGGTTCAAAATCTTTTAAAGATAACATTTAGGCCCTAAATTCTTAATCTGATACCTGTAAATACACTTTTTGTATAAATGAGGTCTTCACAGATGTAATAAAATTAAGTTGCAGTCATTAGGGTGGACCCAAACCCAATCAAGTGATGTTGATGTGCTCATGAGAAGATGAAGACACTTGACAAACAGGGAGAGCTGGGATAACAGAAGTCTGGCTTAGGCTTATGCTGCCAAGGAGGATCCTCCTCAAGAGGCTTCAGAGAGATCACATCCCTGACCCTGACAACAGCATCATTTCAGACTTCTCTGTAGCTAGATGGTGATAAGTTTCTATTATTTGAAACAACTCAATTGTTATACTTTGTTGCAGGAATTCCAGGAAACTAATACACACGCTTGCGCTCATGCATGTACACACACACACACACACACACACACACATACACACACACACACACTTTTATAGTATGTTTCCTAATAAACATATTCATGTATATTTTGTAATATCTTTATACTTAATAACAGTCTTACCGCATTTTCTGATATTTATATGACAATGTTGTTCCAGTGACTCTTTGCAGTATCTTCTTTCCATCTTTAAAACCCAATTTATGTCTTTATATTTAACAATACTTTTTTGTAGACAGTATCTAATACTATATGGTTTTATATCCAATCTTATAATCTCTACATTTTAATTTCAGTATTGATATCATTTATACTTTGTTAATTTTGATATGGCTTGTTTTATTATTGTCTGTGTGGCTTATGCACACGTCTGTGTTTGTGTGTGTGTGCATGTGGAGACCATCGGTGTTAGGTGTCTTCTGTCATTCTCCATCTTATATTTTTGAGACAGTGTCTTAGTGACTCTGGAGCTCACGGTTGGACAGCATGCCTCTGGACGCCTCCTGTCTGCCCCTTCAGAGGAGAGATTGACTATAGGCTCATTCCAATACACCCAGATCCATATGTAGGGAGGGTCTGAACTCGGGCCCTTGTGCTTATGTGGCAGGCATTTACCATCTGAGCCATTTCCCCATCCCTTCTGTGGTTGTTTGAAATCCTTTCTGGTTCTGACTCATCAGTTCTCTATATCTTGTCTCCCTTTAACTGCCCTGTTCTAAGTGATTTGTACAATTCTCTATTGTCTAGGATAGGAAAAGATTACAGACTGAGATATGGATATCTTATTGCTAGAAATGTTGTGAGTTGCTGCTGCTGTGAGCAGTTTGTGGGGCGTTCTGCCTAATTGATGAGGCCGCTTGAGCTCTTTGCTGCTGTCTTTAGTCCTTTCACAGGCTTGAGTTTCCATATGACTTTGCCCAGTGGTGCTGGAAGTACTTTCCTTTCCTCCAAAGATTCTGTGAGCCTGTACCATAGAGGTATTTTCCTTCTATATTTTGTTTTTTTCCCTACAAGTAAACCTACTAGTGCTAGCTACTAAGTGCCAGGCTATGGTGGTGAGAAGTCAGTTCTGATCCAGATGCAATCTTAAGCATTCCAGTCTGTTCGTTCCCCAGATAGACCTTTTCAGCTTTCTGGATTCCAGCTCTCATGTCATCCAAACTGTGCTTTGCATCTGTGACAGATATTGATCAGGGAAGATTTTCCTGTCTGTCTCCCAGGATGATCTCTTGTTTGCATTAGTTAAAATTTTTTGTCAAAGAGAGATTTTGTTTGGTGTTCTCTAAAGTGAAGGGTGTTTGCTTTGACCCTCTTTCAGAAGTCTCCCACTGTCCTATAGTAGATTCTTTTCCTTCTTCCATTTGGTATCTTCCCTGTCAGCTTAAGAGATGGTCTCATATATGAAAAGTGTTAGCATTGATGTTAGTTAGTGATGATGTTTTGTACCTAATCCCAGTAACAGTAAGTCACAATCCTGTGAACCTGTGTCATATTAAGGACTGTTGTTCGAATATTAGATAGTCTTTTAATAAAAAACCCAGACCAGATATCGGGATAAAAGCTGAAAGACCAGAGAAGCAGAGCAAGCCACAGCCACCACCTCTTACCTCACCAGCTCCAAGAATCCTCTGACTGAAATCCTCTGAGTCCTTACCCGAAAGGGTCTCAGCTGAACTGCTTAGTTCCTGTTTCCTCATGCTTTATATACCTTTCTCTGCCCAGCCACATCACTTTCTGGGATTAAAGGCTTGTGTGCTTCCCAGTGCTGGGATTAAAGGTGTGTGCCACCACTGCTTGGCTCTGTTTCCAGTGTGGCCTTGAACTCACAGAGATCCAGACAGATCTCTGCCTCCCTAGTGATAGGATTAAAGGTGTGTGCCACCACTGCCTGACCTCTATGTCTAATCTAGTGGCTGGCTCTGTCCTCTGATCCCCAGGCAGGCTTTATTAGGGTATACAATATATCACTACAGAGGATTTCTTTCTGCTCTCCTGTCTGTACATGCTCATGTTCTTTTTCAGGAGCACCCTGTGCAGACTCATGGAAAATAAAATCTTAGAAGTACATGTGATCTACCAAATTTTCTAAACTGATATATTCACTCAAAGTAGGTATTTTAAAAGTCGTTTTATTTTTGTGTTTGCTACTCTTCCTTTGTCAACATTTTATATTTCTGTACAACCTCTCAGTTGAGAGTCTTGTCAGTTTTCGAGATTCGGTTTAACTGGTTGTTTTCTACCTCAGTTCTCTACGAGGATCTCAAGAAAAATTAGCATTTTATAGCCTTCTCCCAACCCTCTTGTTTTAAATAAGGTCTCACTGTGTAACCCAGGCTGGTCTTCCTGTCTCAAACTCCCCAGGTGCACCCCACCTCCCAGATGCAGAGCAGCCTTACCTTAGTGCTTTCTAATCCTAAGAGAAGGGGGCATTGTTTTCTGTGACAATGAAATTGTCATGACTTTCTAGTGTGGCCTCTCATGAATGTACTGTGCCACTTAGAGGAATCCTATTATTAGCTTAATGTATTCTATGATATCCACATATTTTAAAGTAATTTTTATCATGATCTACAATTATGAAAAGTTTGGAGTCATTTCAAAAGCTTCATCATTTGGAAGAAAGACTGAGATAGTTCTTAAGATGTTACATTCAGTTTTATAAGTGGTTATAATTTAAATATTGACATTAAGTAAAAATATAAGTACTCTATTTTGAAATTTATTTTACATCAGTACATGAAAAACAGAGGTAAATATAAGTAATCATTTTTAAATTGCTTCTTTCTGAATTTAACTTTTTAATGGAATAACTGGTAACAGTACTTCAAGGGGTTTCGTTCTTCAGCCCAAGCCCATCTTAGGCATGAAGGATGCAATCTTTTGTTAACTCTTCTTTTTAACTTCTAACTTAATTTCATTGCCTCTAGGTATGGTGAATTGGTGACAATTTTCTAAAGAAACAGAACCAATAAGTGATATCTATGTCAATATCTTTATACCCAAAAAAGAAGATTAAATGCAAATTTCAGGATTGGTGATCATTCTAGAATATTACTTTGTACAGGAAATTAAGATAAATTTTAGATGTACTTGTGAATCTAATTGGCATTTTTATTAAGCTCCTCTTGCAATAGGATAAGTTACTTGTTTTACAGTGTAGGTGATTTCTATGAATGTGCATCATTCAATCTAGCAAGGGCCTAAATAGATCAAAAAGTAGAGGGAAATCTGGATTTTCCTCATTTCTCTTTTTTTTTTCATTGTCCTTTAAAACAGCATGAGTAGGACTCATGGGCTGGATTATTTTTAGTAGCCAACTTCCATTTGATCTCAGGGCTTCAGCCTGGGAACTGTCTTAAGGACAATCTCATTTGCCCATGCTTGCCAGAAATAAGCTTGTTCTGGCAATGTTACTATTCTGATCATTTGCCTATCAGGTCTCTCATTAATCAAGATGAACCCTGTAAGTGTTATTAACATTTATTAGTTTTGTATATGACCCAATAACTAGCCATGAGCCATGAAAATTATTAGGATCTCCTTAGTTGTAACTATTTAGTTATTAGTGATTATCTGACTAAACTGATAGCAAGTACTTATCTCTCCTGAAAGCCAATTATTTAGCTATTGCCCAGTAATAGTTTGTCTCCTTGTTTGATATTTGAAGTATCCTAGTACTTTTTAAATGCTTTACAGCTTATGTTAAAAATGTAATATTTTTATTAATTCTTTGAAAATTTCATACGTATAATATTTAGATTATGTTCATCCCCACTCCTTCCTGGGCCACCCACATACCCACAACCTCTCTAAGTTTCATGTCCTCTTTTTTTTTTTTTTAATGGCCCAGAGTCTTATTTACACTACCAATATACTCCCCAGGTGTGGGTCCATCCACTGGAAAATGGTCAACCTACGAGGGTCCTTACCCTTAAAGAAAACTGGCTCTCCCTTTGCCAGCAGCGCCCAATGGTCCAGTAGCTCCTCAGCTACTGATACAACTCAGGTGCTTATCTGTACGTTGGCATTTTTAGCTTCTATTACTATAATCTTACTACTTACAATCTTGGGGTGGGCAGAGGGCTGGTATGCATGCCCCACCATGTGGAGAACAGAGGACAACCATTCACCTGTTTTCTACAGAATCTCTCTTGTTCACTGCTGGATATGCCAGACCAGTTGGCTTTGAGCTTCCAGGGCTGCCACTATATCTGTCCCCATCTTTAGAGGTGTGCTGTGATTGCAGGTGCATGGACTACTGTGTCTAGCTTTACCTCGGTCCTTGGATCCCAACCTGGGTCTTTAGGCTTGCACAAAAAGCATTTTACCCACCGAGCCAACTCCTTATACCTAGATCTAAACGTTATGTTGATATTTAACATTTTCCCCTAAAATACAATAGTTAGTCCAATGAACAGTAAGTAACCTATTTTAATTAATCTTAAATCCCCTTGCCTTGCCTAATTGTGTTATTTGCCAGTGTACTGTGTATGTTGAACTATTCAGAGCTATCAACCTTGATTTACCCTGTAGGTAAATTATTTGATTTTAATGGTCTTAAATTGGTTTGGAAAATGAATATTTGTATTTATGTACAAATGAATATTTTTATCAACATTGGACCTCTTTTGTTTTTATTATTTTCATAATTACTTTAAAACATTCTTTATAAATTATATTTAGGTTTTTTTTTTCATCAGTTCATGTGACTTTCTCAGACTCAGATTAAAAACGTTTAGGAAGATTAGTTACACAATACCAACGAGCTGAATAAAGCAGATCTATAATGGCATCACTCTGAATCGGCATTTTAAATGTTTGAAATGATTTGAATTCTCCATAGGCACCATAAGTAAACTGAAATACTTTATTTTTCTAAAGATGTCTTTATTAAATTTGAAAGGGATAGTGGATAGATAATAATACACCATAGAAGCCCGTGTAAAATGTGTTTTCAAGGGATTAAAAATATTCCTGCTACTTGAAAGCAAAAGTGCTTATTTGTTAACTCTAAAAGCTATAAAAGCATACTGATGGAATTTTTTTTCCTTGACAATGTTAAATAAAGTCTAAGGTGTATGAAGATAAGTGCTAAGCCATCCTCTTCATATACAGCCTGTGACAAAACACCCTACAAGCCAAGATTGTGTAAAAATGATGACCAGGCTTGTTACATTTGTCATTTAGATACAAAAGATGCTAGAACTAAAATAAAACAGTTTTGCTTCCTACAGTGCAGTGTGGCCTGAATAACAAAGACTCTTTGTTTATTTTCTCCCCTAGAGGGGTGGGGACCCCTGAAAGGCAGATGGGATACAACCAGAATAATCATGGTTTTCTTTAAAAAGCTTCAATAACACATAGATTACTGATTATCATTTGGGTTTACTGGTGTGATACACAGTTATCAAAATTAAAAGGGAAGTAAATAGGAGACATTAAATGACTGCATACTTTCAATTAAAAAAAAATTTTTTTAATCTTGTTTTCAGTGGCTCCAAGACAAAAACATGCATTTTTCCATTTGTGAACCTTCTCCTAAAGCACTTCCCAGGACATTACATAAGTAGGAAGAAACACCTTGACAATATGTTTTGGAGCTACTATGTTGTCATGCACAAATATAGTACATTTTCAAATAGTATGTCTTAACTTTTTTTCTTTCTTTTTTAATACGTGAGTCTCAGTGCATAGACCTGGCTGACCTGAGACTCACTGTGTAGACCAAGCTGGTCCTGAACCCACAGAAGTCTGCCAATCTCTGCTTCATTTTCCTATTGCTAGCATTAAAGGTGTATGCCACTATACCCTGGCTTTTCTTTTTCTTCCTTTCTTTCTAAGTGTGTCTTAATTTAACCTAAAACTCCAATGAATGGATTTTACTATCCTTCTGAATTCAGCATCCGTATTTACATTACCCCATGCGACACACACTGGTCTAGGACTGACCTACAGTTTGGTCTAAGTGCCCTAACTCTTTTTCCTGCCACTAAGCAAATGACCAGCTGCTGGTATATTTTGCATCTCCCAGACTCAACATTTTTGACACCTGCTTATAGACTTGGATGTTACAGAATTGTTTTGAAGATAGTGGGCTTTTTTATTTAAGATTCTGAGAATCTGTGTTTATATCCAACAAATAGAAGCATTGTTGTTATGTGGCACATCCCTTTGGGCCTATGTTCTTCCTTCCTGGAATATTCCCAAACCAAATGATTACAACAGTCACTGACTTTTTTGATAAGACATTTCCTTGACTATTCTATGAACTGCTAGCCTTAAGCTGTTGATGATGTACATCAGATACCTTACCCTCAGCATCGCTAAAATGTAAACACTGTGAGAGAGAACAGTGGACTCACCAGTTCTTCTGTTCTAAACTGGTGTTTGCCTTCACTTCTCAGCAGCTCTATCAGTATGTGCAGGTGCTCTCTACTTTTAGAAGTGGATACGCTCTGCTTGTGTGCTGATTACAGTTCTTCATTCATACTGTATGTACATGACTGTGCAGGATGGCTTTCAGATCGTCATGATCCTGAGCAGAGCTGTAGCAGTGTTCCTGTGTTCCCTCCTGTGTTCCCTTCTGGAACCTTTTCTACTTTGATATCTTTCCATTGCTTTATATACCACAAAATGCGTTTTCGAAAAGAAGCATTCTTTAACTCTTTCAGGATGTTTATTCCTGGGATGTGCTCAAGATCTTTTCTCCTCTCTCTTTAGCTTTCTTTCCTTAACACTTTTTTCTCTAGAAATCTTATCCACTGTAAGGTGTGAAAAAGTCTGAGACTTGTGGATTTCAGAAGTTTGTTCATTCAAACAAATTTTTGTAATACAGGATTTCTGTTTTGGTTTTTTTTTTCTTTTTTTCTTTTTTTCTTTTCTTTTTTTTTTTTTTTTTGCCAATTCTTTGTGACTATCTTGGCCTCAGTAGCTGCACACAAGGTCCAGGAGTTTGTGGAGTGTCACTCCTGAAAGGTTGATAACAACTGCAGTAGTTCATATGTAACTGTCAGAAGGAAAGAGGAATGATGGTGTCGGTGTGTGACGTAACAGCAGCTGTGCTCACAGGATTCGCTTCACATAAGAGCTCTCCTGAGCACCTTACATATATGACTCTTAGATAAACCAACTGAAGAGAGAGCATATTTGAAAAATGTGCAGATAATAAAATTAAGAGAAACAACATCCATCCGGTATAGCAGTTTCAGGTGGATAAAAGATCTGGAAAGGAGTTTTGAGTCTTAAATTTGAGTCACTAAGATTGAAGTTGATTTTGAGCTATATTTCTTAAATTACTTCATTTCAAAGTAGGATACCTTGCTCATATTTTTGTGAATAAATAATCAGGTAATTCAATCTAGAAACATTATTCTTTTATTAAGTAACTTCAAGTTATAGTTCTCAAAATTTGAAGAAAAAACAGAAAAAGCTACCTTCCACTATTAGTTAAGTTAGTGAAGTTGTAAAGGGTATATGGAATCAAAACTGTTTCCATTGATGCGGTAAAAGATGCTTGTCACTTGCTTTGATATTTTCCAGCTTTTCATATAAATGGTTTAGGAGCTTAGATCTGTGAAAGTGAGTTGACTTTCGGAACTAAGGTTGCAGGAGGGAGCCTGCAAACAGGGGAGCTTCCTTCCGTGATGCACAGTGCTCCTTTTGTCCTGCCTCTAGTAGAGGTTATAATGTTTCATCATCAGGCTTGACTGATGAGCCTTCTTCTTAAATATCCCTGATAAATAACCTCAGAACAGAAATAATTAAGAAGAATAGCTTTCTCTGTTTCAGGTCTAAGGGGGGTACTTTACATGGAATATTTTTGTTAATTACCAAAAATACTTCTCAAGAAGGTAGTAAAATGTATTTTTATTCTAATAAGTTTACAGAACTGATTTAAACACTCCCATTTTATAAATCCTGTGTATGCCTCATTACCAGGAGACTCATTACCCTACCAGAGATGCCACGTTGCTGTGTGTGTGAAATCACTGACGTACTCTCCAGACTCGGGGCTTGTCACTTCACCCGACCATGTTAGAGAAATTTGTTTTCTTGACATTTTTAATTTGTTTTTTCCTACTTTATTACAATTTTTCCATTCTTACATAATAACTAATAAGTTATGATATTCTAAATTGCAAATTCTTGTATTTTTATTTTAATCTCAAATGCTGTTTTACTTTTATAGGGCTTAATTTTTTGTTTGTTTATTTTCCATGTCCTGATGATATTTATATTTCCTTTGTAATGATCTTGAATTATGTACTCTTTTGCATCCCTAATCAATATTTATTTTTTATTTATTATTACCAAGAAGTTATGGCCAGTTTTTTTTCTTTTATTTTTTTCGAAACAGGATTTCTCAGGTGCCTGTCCTAGATCTCGCTCTGTAGCCCAGGCTGGCCTCAAACTCACAGAGATCCGCCTGGCTCTGCCTCCTGGGTGTTGGGATTAAAGGCAGGCGCCACCACCGCCCGGCTTGGCCAGTTTTAAATGACAGTATTTTTGGTTTCTTCCCCTAAAATTTTGCTGATTAAAAATAAATACTCTGTCAAACAGGTTAAATTGTACAGAGAATTCAACATGAGATGAGAGTGCTAGACATCTTCCTGAACTGCGTGGCAGTTGTTACCCTTAATGTACTGGATAAGAAAGAGGAGCCATCGGCCTTAACTTCTAGCTCTTGTGTGGAGATGAATAAACAGCATGAAATGCTGATTTAGACAGTGTTTTTTAAAATGCTGTGATGCACTTGGTGTCTGACTGACTCTTGCTTAGTTAAATGTTTTGTAGCATTATAACATAGTTGGATTCAGCTCATCTTTTAAAGCAGTTGTCAGAAAAATATGGGCCAGCATGGTAGAATGTATTAGCTCAATACATTGTCTCCATTTTATTATGAAGCTGCTGAGGAAGCCGTGATATACAGCGCTGTCATTACAGATCTATTGTTAGGATGGTTCCACAGTCGTCTTTGCACTGCCATTAATTTATAGCAGTAAACAATATGTAGCCTTCCAACTGCAGCAAAGCAGAATCTTTTAATGAGGTGGATGTTATTACCACAATAAATCAGTGCTTTCCCGTAATGTATAATTCAATGTGTGTATTCCCACTGTAACTTCTCTGAGTAAGCTGATAGTGTATCATTGTCATTGCACAGCTCTACTGCTCCTTATTTTTTTAAACCTTCTTTTATTTGGTGACTTCTTTTTTATATGCTTGCAAATAAATGTGGTATGTCTTGATAGCTGTCCTGTAGCAGGCTTCAGAAACCGACTGTGACAATACCAGCCAGAGTCAATACTGTGGGTTCTACCTACATGGATCTCAGTAGGATGCCTTTTCTTTCAGATGCTAGTGAAATCAATCCTAATTGGTCTTAGCATTATATTCAAGAAATGTGATTCTATAACTATTGATTCACTGAGGTACTCATTTGGAGAGTAATAAAAAGAGGAGCGGATAAAGTGTACAGTTAATACGCTGCTGCACCATACAAAGGCACATTGATTCTATTTTTAATTTGTATAATTTGTCTTCTAGTGATTTTATTTCTTTTCTTCCTTTTTACATGGCTGTATCTTTAGGGATAACAACTAAAATACATTTAAGGGCCCTCCACATTGGTTCTGTAACAAAGAAAGAATTCCTGGAATGAGTTTGATTTTTACCATATATTTAGTAAGTCAGATATAATTCTTTAGTACTGAAACTAATAGTTTAAAAGAAGGTATTTTAAAATTAGTAATGTGACACTGACTTAAAATAGTAATCATCTATATGTTTTTGAAAATTAACTTGTAAAGTAAAAACTGACAATATAAAACAATGTTGGTCAGAACCAAGATATTGTTGAAGGAGAATAATACTGATTGTTAACAATTTTGAAGGTAAAATATCTAACAGTTTAAGAAATATAACCAAAGTGATGACTTCAAAATGCTGCTTATAATCATAATATAACAAGTAGTTCAAGACCTGGTCTGAACATGGTTTCCTTTTCACTGTATGATTTCTGAATATATCCATTTTAAAACTATGTTATTTATTTTAGGTTAGCATTTTTCTCATGAATAGTCAGATATTTTCTTGATCTTATAAATGTGAATAACTTATAAAATTTCCTAAGAGATATAAAACAATTCTATGTCTTATTAGGGAAGCTATTTTTGAATTGGTATTTATATTTTAAGTAAGGAGTAGAAATTTTTCTGCAGATCAGCATGTTTTCATAGACTAAACTGTAATTTAATGTGGTTGATCTTAGCAGTCTTAGAGCTGCAGCCCTTTCTGAGCGTCTCAAGGATACTCTGTCTTCCTTAAGAAAGTGTCAGAATGTTGCTCATTGTTTATACAATTCTTATATTCCCTGAATAGCAGCAACAGCCATTTGATGCCTGTGTCAAGCAATGCGCTTGATGCTTTATAGGCAATTGTTTTATTTAAATTCTTTTTACCTTGGTTCTAAAAGATTATTTTAAAAATAGTAGTTAGCATTCATTGAGTGTTGCCATACATGGCTTGAAGGACCTTAATGTATATACTTACTTTATTTTCCAAAGCAACCTTCTAACTGGGCATGTGTTTTTGAGTGAGTCCAGGGTCTCCACTTTGCTTTACTGATTCTGGAACTTCTGTTGAAATGTTTTGTTTTCCAGTATAAGATCATAATGTCCTTACCATTTCTTGTTTTTGCTGGTGGTGGTGGTGGTGGTGGTGGTGGTGGTGAGGGGTGGGGTTGTTGTTGTTGTTGTTAATTCATGAAGGCACTTAGAGACTAGGTCAGTGTAGGATTTCTTCCTCTGTCTCTTTCTACCTTATTTTTTGAAGCATAATCTCTTACTGAAACTGAAGCTCAGTGATTACACTAAGCTGGCTTTCCAGCAAGCTCCAGGGATCTGCCTGTGTCTGCCTCCCCAGCATTAGAATTACAGGTGTACATCACCTTGCTCAGTTTTTCCGCGGTTGCTTCAGATTTGAACTAGGTCCTGATGCTTGCAATTCAAGACTAGCTGCCTGAGCCATCTCCACCACCGCCGTCCTCTAACTTTTTATTCAACTTACGTTAGTAGAATGTTCTAGTTGAATCTTACTCTCTTTCTCTTACAACCTCTTTGCATTCAGCCCCTTTTACCAGCTTTGTTCCATCCTCGTCTCAGAGACAGAGTAAGCCCTCTAGCTCCACGATGTTTCTGGTTGTTGCTTCTAATTATAGGTGCTTTCTAAAGTATGGTGCAGCTCATCTTCACTTCATGTAATTCTCCTTTGGGACTGATCAATTAAAAAACGGTGTGTAAAAGCCGGGGGTGGGGTGGTGGTGCACGACTTTAATCCCAGCACTCTGAAGAAAGAAGCACTCTGAAGGAAGAAAGAGAGAAAAAAGAAAAGCAAAATTTAAGTAACAAACAAGCAAACAAAAGACGGTGTGTAACAGAAATGACAGGTTTACTTATCACTTAGTTATCTGTGTATGTTTAGCCACGCTGGAAAAAAGGGGGGTGGTGGTGAATTTTTTTTGTTTGTTCTTTGAGTATAACACAGTTGTTTTCTAAGTGCAAATACATATATTTTAAATTTATATTTTATGCATACTTAGAATATAATCTTAAAAGAATGGAAGAAATAAAGGATGATTACATTTATATTTCTTTCTCTCTCTCCCCTTCCAATTGCAGCCAATAGGAGCTTTGAATCCCAAAAGAGCAGCATTCTTTGCAGAACGATTTGAGTCATGGGAAGATGATCACGTTCCAAAGTTCCACTATGGTACTCATTACTCAACTGCAAGTTTTGTTCTTGCATGGCTTCTAAGAATAGTAAGTTCAATTTGAATAATAGACCATGACTAAATAAATCCAATGTTTTAGAGAATGTGCAATGATTGGAAATCATCAGCATTTTTTGAATATTGAAAATGGTTTCAAACAATTGAGCTTTTAAATATATATGCTTTAGCAAATATTTTGTGCTGTAACCATAAAAAGGTTTTCTCCAGAATTGTATGGCTATCTTCTTCAAATCTGTGTCTTCAGATGGTACCTATTTTACCAGATTAGCTGAATTCTTTTAAAATGTAATGTTTAAATAAGAAGTAACTAAGGTTTCACTAACACAGGCATGTATTTACACATTCTTGTAGTTACATTGCTCCAAATAGAGTAAAGATGTTTTTGCAAATAACCAACACTTGTTGTGTATTGATAACATTAGCTAAACAAGAAATGCTTCTATAAAATTGAAAGGTAATTCATCTACCAAACTGTAATTTCTTTGGGAAACATTAGCAGCACGTCATTAATTAAAGCTTGTTAAAAGAGTATATACAGATATAAGTCTTAGAAGTAATTTATAGGGCTCCTACTGGCAAGCATTTACCCACTCATATGTGTTTAAGTTGGTTTTAGCTAAGAGGGGGCTTTTAAGCTTTCCAAACAGTTTTCTTTTCTTAATCATAAATTGTGAGCCATAACAATAGAAAAATTATATATTGTACTTTTTCCTGAACACTGAAGCAAATGTGTCTAATTCAAGACTAAATGCTATTAGTAATCTATTCTTGGCACTGAAGGAAGCCGATGGAAACATTACAGATACCAAAATTTTGAAGACATAGAAACATTCAGAAAAAAGTTACGAGCTCTAATAAAATAATGTGGCTGTAACTTGCATTTTATACATTGGACATATTACTAACTAATGACTACTATTAGTTAAAAGTTTAGATATAAACATTTATAAAAACCTGAAAGAACATAAAAGTTTTTTCACTTCTTATTTTTAGGAACCCTTTACAACCTACTTTCTAAATTTGCAAGGAGGAAAATTTGATCATGCAGATAGGACTTTCTCATCAGTATCCAGAGCATGGCGAAACAGTCAGCGTGATACATCTGACATTAAGGTACAGATATATTTCATTTTATGGTTGTTTCTTATTGAGTGGATGTTCACAGTTGCTCTCCCCTAATCCAGCCATATTTATGGAAGGTCATCCTCCGAGAATGGAACCTTAATTAAATGGCCAAGAACTACTATCCATGACTTAATTTTTCTTCTTTGTATGATTTTGCCTGTCTGTCCACCCATCCTGAATGTCTTTCATCTCACTAGTTGTAAAGTTTTCATTGTAGAGTGTTTTTCTCTTCCCAACATCATTTGAATCGTATGTATATAAGCAGCATGCTGCACACAATTCCAAGCATAGTGAAGAAAATTACCAGAGTCTGAAAACAGGAAAAGTCTCAGGCATATTTATTTGGATCTCTCAACCCTCCATTTTTAAAATAATCACTATTATAGCTAACATAATCCTTGCTAACCTTCCACTTCTATCCTCAGAAGTCCAGTAATTGATTTTCTTTATGAACTGTCTCTTTCTACAAGAGACTGAATTGGGTGCTATTAAAGTATAATGAGATACACCTATTGTTTTTAGGCTCATTGTAGTCTTATAAAATAATATGACTTCTACATAAATAATTGTACCATATTGGGGGGAAAGTAACACATGAGAAACAGGCATTTGAAAGAAGAAAAGTTATTTTACTATGTAAATGTTACTATAGAATTCTTATAAGACATAGTGGGGTGTTAATGGCATGTCACTTTTAGATATGCTACTTTACAATGAAAAATATACTCTTCTGTTTTATTTGACATTATAAATTATAATATCTAAGTGATATTTGCTATATCAAAGATTTTCTTTTGAAGATTTTATTGTATGCAAAAATAATCTTTTGTATGAGAGAAAACTAAAGAAAAAATTCCAAACAGAGCAGTATGAGACAGTATCCAATTAAAGGTTTGTCTTGAGTTGGCCCTCTACTGATGGGAATGAGGCCTGCCTTTAAGTATGGTTTGTATACCCAGTGAGATTCCCCTGTAGAAACTAATTTTTCCTTTATGAGTGTTTGTCAGTTGGAGGTAGCTTCTTGGCTAGGGATTGTGTCCACTTCCCCCTCACAGAGCTAGTTGGAATGTATGCAGGCCCTAGGCATGCTGCCACAGTTTCTGTGACTTCATATGTGTGTCAGTCCTGTTGGGTCTGGAAGACAGTATTTTCTTTCTTGCTATCATCCATCCCACCAGGTCTTAAAATCTTTCCACCTCCTCTTCTATATAGTTTCCTGATCCCTGAGGGGAGGAATTTGATGGAGACAGCCTATTTAAGACTGAGAATTCCAAGGTCTTTCATTCACTCTCTGCACACTGTCAAGTTGTGGGTCTCTGTATTTGTTCCCATCTACTGCAGGAGAAAACTTTCCTGATAATGGCTCAGTGAGACACTGATCTATGGGTATAGCAGAACGTCATTAGCAGTCATTTTATTACTATGTTCCTTTAGCAGAATAATAGTATTTGTTTTTCCTGAGGTACATGGCCAATTTAGTCTCAGGTTCTTGGACATCCAGTGTCAGGCGTAGATTTCATCTCATAGAGTGGGTCTTAAATCCAATCATATAGTGATTGGTTACTATAGTCTTTGAAAAGATATGACCGCCCCCCCCATAGACTTATGTGTTTGAATGCTTGGCCTATAGGGAGTGGCACAATTAGGAGGTATGGCATTGTTGGAGGAAGTGTGTCAATGTGGGAGTGGACTTTGATGTTTCATATGCTCAAGCTAAACCTGGTGTGGGATACAGTTCACTTCTTGTTACCTGTAGATCAAGATATAGAACTGTCAGCTACCTTTCCAGCATCATGTCTGCCTGCATACTGTCATGCTTCCCACCACAATGATGATGGACTATACTCTGAACTGTAAGCCAGTCCCAATTAAATATTTTCCTTTATAAGAGTTGCTGTGGTAATGGTGTCTCCTCATAGCAATAGAAACCCTAACTAAAACAGTTACTCCAACAACTTTTATGCCACAGTTGCCCCAGCATATTTTGTAGTCAGGTCGCCACTGTAGATCAAAGGGTTTTGAGCTGGGCTGTTGTTTACCCTTATCCTCTGGTAGCATGCAGAGTACGTTCCAGTGCCATGAACAGTAATCAGTAGGGGTGAAGGCTCTAGGTAGGCACCAGCTAGACTTCACTGTATTCAATGAGATATATAGGTTTTGTCGTCAGCAAGGGGGACTTACCATCAGTTTTCAGAGAGCAACCAATACCTTTGACAATACCCTGAATTGTTTGAGGATTTCCATGGGTTCCCTTTGGCAACAACTCAATTAGATATAACCTTTTCTTGGCACTTGAGGTTTCACTTGGTGGCAAGAGATTTATATATGGGATTTGTCTCCCCCATTATTTAGTAATTCCCTTTAGATTACTTTCATATATATATGAATATATATATATATATATATATATATATATATATATATATGTTTTAAGGAGCTTCTACTGAATTAGGTTTCTGTATGAACTCTCAAATAGCCCTTAGTTGTCCCTCCCTATATTCCCTGCCTTAGTCCTCTGTTCCTCTTATTCCCTTCTCATCTCTGTTTTATCCTCCTGTTCCAGTCATCCCCCCATTTGACTCTTAAGTATATGTTCTATTCCTCCTTCCTTGGGAGGGCCTTACCTCCTCCCCAGTTCCTATCAAAGGCTTAAAAGCTAACATCTATAGAGGAGAATACAGACCATATTTGTCTTTTTGGGTCTACATTACCTCCTTCAGGATTTTTTTTCTAGTTTCATCTATTTACCTGTGAAATTAATGATTTCATTTTCTTAACTGCTGAATAATATTCCATTGTATAATATACCACATTTCATTATCCATTCATTTGTTGATAGGCATATAGGCTATTTCTAATTTCCAGCTGTTATTTATAGAACAGCAATGAACATGGTTGAACAAGTGTCTCAATTTGTGTATATGCTGAAGAGTGGTAGAGCTGGTGTTTGAGGTAGATCAATTCACAGCTTTCTAAGGAACTGACACATTGACTTCCATATGGCTGTACAAGTTTGCACTTTGATCAGAAATAGATGAGTGAGTGTTCCACTTCCCCCACATCCTCACCAGCACGAGCTGTCATTCATTTTATTCATCTTGGCCATTCTGACTGGTGAAATCTAAAATGTTTTTTTTTTGGTTTGCATTTCCTTGATAACTAAGAATGTTGAACATTTCTTTAAATGATTTTCAGCCATTTGTGGTTCATCTTTTAGATGAACTGTTTAGATCTGTACCTCATCTTTTAAATTGGGTTATTCATTTTTGTAATACCCAGTTTTTTTAGTTCTTTATATATCTTAGGTATTAGCCCTCTATCAGTTGTGTAGTTAGTAAAAAACAAAATCTTTTCCCATTCTGTAGCCTGCCACTTTGCTCAAATGATGGTGTCCTTTGCCATACAGAAGCTTTTCAGTTTCATGAGGACCCATTTATTAATTGTTGTTTTTAGTGCCTATGCTAATGGTGTCCTGTTCAGAAAGTCTTTTCCTGTGCCAATGAATATTCCCCACTTCTTTGTCTATCAGAATCAGGGTTTCTGGCCTTAGGTTGAAATCCTTGATCCATTTAGAGTTAAGGTTTGTGCATGGTGATAAGTATGGATCTATTTGTATTCTATATGCAGCCATCCACTTTGACCAGCACCATTTATTAAAGGTGCTTTCTTTTTTCCAGTGTGTATTTCTGGCTTCTTTATTTTTTAAAAAAAAATCAGGAGTCCATAGGTGTGTAGACTTACATCTAGGTTTTCAATTCATTTCCATTGATCAACCTGTCTTTTTTTATGCCAGTAACATGCTGTTTTTATTACTAAGCTCTGAAGTACAATTTGAGACCTGGGGTGGTGATACCTTCCTCCAGCAGTTATTTTACTATTCAGGATTGTTTTAGCTATCTGAAGGTTTTTGTGTGTTTTCATATGAAGCTATAGGTTGTCTTTTCAATTTCTGTGAAGAACTGTGTTGGAAATTTAATGGGAACTGCATTGACTCTGTAGACTGCTTTTGGTAGGGTGGCCATTTCCACCTAATTATTCCTACAGATTCGTAAGCATGGCCATGGAAGATCTCTCCATTTTCTGATATCTTCTCAGTTCCTTTCTTCAGTGTCTAAAAGATTTTATTGTAACAGTCTTTCACTTGTTTGGTTAGAGTTTCCCCAAAGTTTTTCGTTTGTTTGTTTGTTTGTTAAGGCTATTGTGAATGGTGGTGTTTCCTTGATTTCTTTCTCAGTTTGTTGGACATTTGTATATAGAAGGGCTACTGATTTTTCTGAGTTAATTTTGTATCCTGCTACTTTGCTGAAAGTGTTTATCAGCTGTAGAAGTTTACTGGTAGAGTTTTTAGGGTTATTTATATATACAATCTTATCAACTACAAATAAAGATACTTTGACTTCTTCCTTTCCAATTTGTATCCCCTTGATCTCCTTCTGTTGTCTTATTGGTTTAGCTAGTACTAAAAGTATTATATTGAATAGGTATAGAGATTTTATATCCTTATTGGTGAAATTGTTAAGGCCACTCCACGTAGTTAAAAGGGAGGTTTATTTTGTGGGGTAACTTACAAGCGAAGGGATAGGTTACAGGGTCTGGGAAAGGTGTAGTGCAGTCTGGCAGTGTTCTCTGGAGAACTCTGCTGGGTCTACCTCCAGCATCCAGGATCCAGGAACCAAGAGAGCAGTGCGCATCTGAATCTCGGGTCTTCAGGGTCCACTCTCGGCCCCACCTTGTAGGCATGACAGTTACCGAAGCCTCAATGGGGGTTGGAACTTCCAGATAATAGCTGGAATGGCTACCCACTACACATCCTTGTTTTTTTCCTGATTTTAGTGGAAATACTTTGTATTTCTCTCTGTTTAGGTTGTTGTTGACCTTGGTCTTTCTGTAAATCACCTTTATTATGTTGAGGTATGTCCCATGTATCCCCAGTCTCTCCAGGGCTTGTATCATGAAAGGATATTGGATTTTGTCTTAGGCCTTTTCTGTGGCTAATGAGTTTATCATGTTCTTTTGTCTTTCAATGTATGTGGTCAATTATTTTATCTGTTGATTTAAGTATCTTGAACCATCCCTGCATCTCTGGGATGAAGCCTAAATGGCGGATAATTTTTTTTACATGTTTTTTTGCCTTTGGTTTGCAAGTATTTTATTGAGAATCTTTACATCTATGTTCAGAAAGAAAATTGGTCTGTAATTCTCTTTCTTTTTGTGTCTTTATGTGGTTTAGGTGTTAGGGTAATTGTGACTTTGCTAAAATAAGTCCTTATGATTCTCTGGATTTCCCCAGTGTCTCTTGTTATGCCCCTCTTACTCTATAATTTTGTTAATTGGGATCTTCTCTCTCTGCCTTTTTATTAATTTGGCTAAGGCTTTATCAATCTTATTTATTTTCTCAAGGAACCAACTCTTTGTTTCATTGATTCTTTGTTTATTTCTATTTTATTGATTTCAGCCCTGAGTTTGATTATTTCTTGCTTTCTACTCCTTTGGGGTTATAATTTCTTTTTTTTGTTTAAAGCTTTCAGGTGTGCTGTTAAATTATCCATAAGAGATCTCTCCAACTTTTTCTGTGTAGGCACTTAGTGCTCTGAACTTGCCCCTTAGAACTGCCTTCATTGTGTCACATAGACTTTAGTATGTTGTGTTTTTATTTTCATTCAATTCTAAAACGTTTTTAACATCCTTTTTCATTTCTGTCTTTACCCGTTTTCATTCAATAGTGAGCTGTTCAGTTTCCATGAGTTTGTATCCAGCTTTAATATAAGGTGGTCAGATAGGATACAGGGAGTTATTTCAATTTTTTATTTTTATGTTTTTATCTTTTGAGACTTGCTTTGTGTCTAAGTATGTGATCAGTTTTGGAGAAATTTCCATGAGAAAAGGGAATATTCCTTTGTGTTTGGGTGAAATGTTCTATAAGTATTTGCTAAGTCCATTTGATTTAGGACATTGCTTAACTCCAGCATTTCTCTGTTTAATTTTTGTCTAATGACCTGTACACTGCCTAGAGTCAGTTATTGAAGTCACCCACGATCCCTGTGTGAATGTCAGTATGTGATTTTAACTGTACTGGTGTTTATTTTATGAATGAGTGCATAAATGTTTAGAATTAGTACATAAATATTTAGAATTGCAGTATTTTCTTGATGAGTTTTTCCATTGATGAGTATATAGTATCCTTCCCTGTTTCCTCTGATTAGTTTTGGTTTGAAGTCTACTTGGTCATATATTAAAATGGCTATACCTTCTTGCTTCTTGTACCCCTTTGCTTGAAATATCTTTTTCCATCATTCTGCCTTGAGGTGATCTCTGTCTATGATAGTAAGGCATGGTTCTTGGATACAGCAGAAAGATGGATTTTGTTTTCTAATCCATTCTGTTAGTCTCTGTCTTTTTATTGGAGAATTGAGACCATTAATATTGAGTGTTATCAATGAGCAGTGTTTAATGATTACTATTATTGTTATTGTATGGGTTTGACTTTCTACATTTTTTTAATTTCCTGTTTTACCTCCTTTGATTTACTAGGATTATTTATTCCTTGACTCTTTTGGAGTATGTTTAGCCTCTTCAGATTGAAGTTTTGCTTCTACTGCCTTCTGTAGAGTTACATTAGTAGATAAATATTGTTTAAATTTCATTTTATTGTGGAATGTTTTTTCTTTATCCATCTATTATGATTAATAGTTTTTTCTGGGTATAGTAGTCTAGGCTGGTATCTGTGGTAGCTTAGCACTAGTAGAACATCTGTCAAGGTCCTTCTGGCTTTTAGAGTCTCCATTGAAAATACAAGTGTTATTCTAATGGGCCCTGCTTTATTTGTTACTAGAACTTTTTCCCTTGCAGCTTTTAATACTCTTTTTTGTTCTATATGTTTAATGGTTTGATTATTATGTGTTGTGGGTTATTTCTTTTCTAGTCGTGTCTATTTGGTGTTCTGTATGCTTCTTGTACTTTTATAGGCACAACCTTCTCTAGGTTAGAGAAATTTCTTTTCTCATTTTGCTGAAAATATTTTCTGTGCCCTTGACCTGAGTCTTTTCTCTTTCATCTATTTCTATTATTCATAGATTTTTGTCTTTTCATAGTGTCCCAGATTTTCTCAATGTTTTGTACCTGAATTATATTAGATTTAACATTTTCTTTGACTAAGGTCCATTTCTTCTATCTTCTCTTCCGTAAATTGTACTGTGTTGGTGAGTGTGCTGGCTAGTTTTATGTCAACATGAGGCAAGCTAGAGTCCCTGGAGAGGAGGGAGCCTCGATTAGAAAATGCCTCCATAAGATTGGGCTATAGGCAAACCTATAGGACATTTTCCTTTTTTGTTTTGTTTTGTTTGTTTTTGAGACAGGGTTTCTCTGTAACAGCCCTGGCTGTCCTGGAATTTGCTTTGTAGACCATAGAGATATACCTGCCTCTGCCTCCCAAGTGCTACGTTTAAAGGCTTGCTCTACCACTCCTGAGCATTTTCTTAATTGATTAATGTGGGAGTGCCCACCAGCCCATTGTGGTTAGGACCACCCCTGGACAATTGGTCCCGAGTTCTATTAGAAAGCAGGCTTGCAGGGAGGTGGTGGTGCATGCCTTTAAATCTCTGAATTCCAGAAAGGCCAGGGCTACAAAGAAACAGGAAAAAGGAAAGAAGAGAGAAAGAAAGGGAAGGGAGGGAGGGAGAGAGAGACAGAGAGACAGAGAGAGAGAGAGAGAGAGAGAGAGAGAGAGAGAGAGAGAGAGAGAGAGAGAGAGAGAGAGAAGGGAAGCAGGCTGAGTGAGCCATAGAGAACAGCCAGTAAGCAGCACTCCTCCATGGCCTCTGCGTGAGCTCCAGCCTCTGGGTTCCTGCCCTGTCTGACTTCCTTTGATGATGACCAGTGCTGTGGAAGCAGAAGCTAAATACCCCCTTTCCTCCTCAGGCTGCTTTGATCATAGTGTTTCGTCACAGTAGTGACTAGAACTGTGAGACTTAACCTGTGACGGTTTTGTTTGACTTCCTAAATTTTTCATTTCTGGTTTTATTTCAGTTTGTGTGTTCTTTAGTCTTTATATTTCTGCTTTCATGTCTTGAACTGTTTCCTTCATTTCATTCTACTGTTTATATTTTCACAGACTTCATTAATGGATTTATTCATTTATTCATGTCCTCTTTAAAGTCCTTGAACATGTTCATAATTGCTATTTTGAATTCTTGTCTTGCCCTTCAGTTATATTACATTTCTCTGGGTCTACCACAGTAGGGTTACTGGTTTCTGGTGGAGACCCAGTACTGGGCTCATATTGATTATTTTTGTGCTGGTGTCTAGGCATCTGGGGTTGGGATGATTGAGGTGATTTTTGCTGTTGATAATTTGGTCTTGTCTTTGTTGGATGGGTGTTCTGTTCCGTCCTTGGATTTGGTTGTGCATGTTTGAATGTTAGGAAACTGTGAAGGTTGCAGATTGCCTGGTAGGGGTGCCTCTGCAGTTTGGTAGGTGGTAGACAATAGAGGTGGGTAAGAGGAAAGGCTGTGGACAGCTTCATGAAAGGGCTAAGGGAGTCTCCTTCACACCTGTAGATGGGGTCCCCAGGGAGTTGGAGGTGTGGTGGGAAGAGGAGATTTTGCAAGTAGATTGAAGTAAAGCAGTTAACTGTCTGGAGAGACAGGGATGGAAGGGCTGAGGGGACCCTGGGTCTCAACCAGGACTTGGAGTCCCCAGTGGATGGAGCTGAGGCGGGAGGAGGGAGGAGGGGCTCTGTGAGGAGTTGGTTCCTGGGCTGAGGGTGAGAACAGAGATCATAAAGGAGGACAGCAAGGACAGTGTGATTCACCTGTCTTGGTTTCTAACAGTGTGGCCTCTGGGATCCGGGGAGAAAGTATTTCTAGGAATAGGCAACTGACACACAGGGGTTGGAGGGGTGAGGAAGGCTGAGTCCACAGCAAGGTTTGGGGTAGTTTCTATGGAGTGCTACGGAGGAGGAGAAGGAAAGGCAGGCGGTCTGTAAGAGCACTAGGGAGGAGACTGGAGGGATTCCAGTGGCAGACAGGAAGGAGAGTGGAGACCCCTGTTCCAGTGCAGGTCAGGTGTGCTCACTGGGGATCTCAGGCAGGAAGTGCTCCTCGGTATAGGAGGCTGACACAAAGTCCCTAATTAGCATGTACCTGATTAAATTTTCACTTTTCTTCAAATACCCCATGCTGTAAAAAAGAAATCAGGAAAGGAGTGCCCAACCAAACAACTAAAAAGAACAAACAAAAGAACCAATGGTCATCTTCATCTTTCTCCTTCCTTATTTTTCTTATTGTTTTCTTCATAAATCACTTGGAATAATAATGGGTGCCCTAGAAGACTTCATAAAGACTGTATGATTACTAGCAGCATACTGACTTACAGTTCTGGGCATGGTCATTGCTACAACTACAGTAACTTCTAGTTCCCTAGCAGTCTTATTTAGAGCATCTACATGAAGAAATGGTGAGGTGTTTTGGGGTTTTGCCCTGGGGTCTCACTCTGGCCCCAAATCCTGGGCTCTTGTTGCCTTTCTGCTCTAGCCTCCCAAGTAGCTGGGACTACAGTGGAATAGCACCATAAACAACTAAACAGAAAAGGTTTCATGTAGCTAGAGTTTTCCTGCTTGGCTCACAGTCAGGACAAATCTCTCTCACCTGCCAGTCCCACAGCCGCTCAAACCCAACCAAGTAAACACAGAGACTTATATTGCTTACAAACTGTATGGCCGTGGCAGGCTTCTTGCTAACTTTTCTTACAGCTTAATTTAATCCACTTTATAAATCTATACCTTGCCACGTGGCTCGTGGCTTACCGGCATCTTCACATGCTGTTTGTCATCATGGCGGCTGGCAGTGTCTCTCTGACTCAGCCTTCCACTTCCCAGCTTTATTCTCCTCCTTGTCCCGCCTACACTTCCTGCCTAGCCAATGGCCAATCAGTGTTTTATTTATTGACTAATTAGCAACACATTTGCCATACAGAACATCCCACAGCAGTTTCAGAAGCCAAGGAACTGAAACTTGAAATGCCAAGGCGCCTGCTTAGAATTCTAATTCTTTTTCTTTTTCTTTTTCTTTTTCTTTTTTTCTCTTTTTCCCCAGACAGGGTTTCTCTGTGTAACATCCCTGGCTGTCCTGGATCTCATTTTGTAGACCAGGCTGGCCTTAAACTCAGAGACCCACCTGCCTCTGCCTCCCAAGTGCTGGGATTAAAGGTGTATGCCACCACTGCCTGGCCTATATTCTTTTCTTATAATCTATTTTAAATCTCTTATTTTTTTTTATCTCTACCTTCTCAAATGTCACTTTGTGAAGTTTTTTTAGGTCTAACATTGGTGAAGCTGACTCAGTATTCTTACCAGTGTACATATTTTCCTTCTGTACCTTGCCCCATTATGAATATCCATAATGTGATGTGCCATTGATAAATGACTCCATTTTCTATATTGATAACCAGTTAATTTGGACCCTACAACTTAATGACTTCCACGTATTAGACAAGCATTAATTTATGGTTACATATGCCATTTAGAGAGCTTCCTTCTGAAAATGGACCCTTCAAGCAGTGAGAAGGGATTTAATTTCTTCCTTCTTAAAGTGTTATGTTTTAGAAAGCATATTTAAGATTATTATAATAAGTACAAAATAAATGTCTAAGAGCACATGAAAATTACCATAATAATGTAAACATTGATATATAACATTGGATTTTTACACCGTTAGTAATAGTGTTGTTTTGTATTGGGGAGTCTTCTAGAACTACTGAAGAAAACATTCAGAGAAGAAGGAAGCAGTAAAACAGGAAGGTGTTGTGGAAGGAATCACTTTGAGTGGGTTGCAAAGTGGACTTGGCCTGATTAGTACAGCATAGATTCCCTCAAATGGCAAGTCGGGAAAATGGTTATTTTTCAAAAGGAAAGTAGAAGATAGTTCTAGTTCTTGCTTCTTTCCTGCTGGAGAGAATTGTAATATATTAGCTTGCATTCTGCTAATACTTAGAGAATAATTTTACTTAAAAAAATGCTTGTTCCTATGAAATAATGATAAAAGTCTAAATTTGTATTTCTGTAAACACAACATTCTTATGGGATTTGAATAAAGCAGGCTTTTGTTTTTATCATGATTTGCCACTTTTCAAGTTGGTGATCATTTACATTTCTGTGTATCCTTTGAATCCATTTCATGCCTAGCCTCTCAGTGATACCTTTTATTCTACTTGAGTAAACAGTGCAGGGCAGTTCTGTAAGTTGGCTTCTGGTAGCACTTTCTGATAGAAATATATTGTAAGCCACATACATTAATATTAATTGTATTATAGTCTAATTTCAAAGACAAAAAACCCATGAAATTGTTTCAATAATATGTCTTAGCCTAAAAGTCAAAATATTTTAACATATAATTAATACAAAATTGTTAATTAGCTCTTTTATTTTTTTAATCCTGTCTTTAAGATATATAAGGTATTTTACATTTCCAATACATGTCTGTTCACAGTAGCCACATTTAAAATGTTCAAGAACCACTGTATTTAGCCACTGTCCTGAGCAGCACGGATTAGAACATTGGTTTATAATCACACAAAAAGCTAGTTTTCTGCCTATGTAGAGCAACATGTCTACATTATCTTTGTATAACAGTGTTTCTTGTGTGTATTCCATCTAAGTGTGACTTGGCCCACAGTAGCAGCAATGTGTAGCATTGAGGACTGAGATAGAAAGTGTTAAAGTGGGTATTTACATCACCACTGTGATGTAGAGGTGTGACGGGGGTGGGTGGTGGGTGCGAGGGTGGGGGCGAGTGGGGGGGAGTAGTGGTAGAGAACTCTTGCTTAACACTTTTTAAGATCCTGGATTCCCCCAGTACCACAAAATAATAGTAATTCCGTATTTTTGTCTTACATATTCATTTGAATTTAGGAACTGAGATGCAGAACTATTTACCCTCTTCAGCTTTTGGGTTTGTAGTGAATGGTCCTCCCCACTCTGCCACTAGAGCAGTGCCATTACAGGCCGAGCCACCAGGCCTGGCACTGTCTTCAGCTTTAATGTTGAATTATTATGACCAGATTTTGTGGAAGAAATAACAGACTCATAAAGGTTCGTAGACAATCATATCTAAGCACAAGGCAGATGCCTAAGCTCTTAACTAAGCTGATGTTGACACTGAGTTCCCTTCTCCGAAGTAGCCCACTCCTTTCTGAAGCCCTTCCTGTAGGTAGGTCTAGTCCAGTGGTTAAGTGCCCTCTCTTACTCCTATTTAAAGTCTAGCATCTATCCTATAGAAACGATTGGCAGAATTAGAGAGGAAAGGAGTCACAGTTGTCACTTTGGGTCATTGCTCTGCAATGAAGGTGGCGGTAAATGGATCTGAAATAAACAATATCAGAGGAGCACATTTTATGAGAAATTGAGACTTAATATAATTATGCTATTAAACTATAACCTGTGCTAAAAGAAACTGGAATAAAGTATTTGGAAGAATCCTGACACAGCATTTACTTTTTTAAAGTTATTCTTAAGTTGAGTTCATCTACCCTTGGGCTCTGGTTGTAATGAAATCACAAATGTAACACCACTCTTGCCTTCAGTGATCTCTTGTTTTAGAGAAGTTTCTAGTAACCAAACAGGCTCCAGCAAATGAGTGTAAGTTGTTATGCCCACATCTAAAGGACCCCCCAAAAGACCACCACAGAGACCTAATCCCATATGTAAAAGCAAAGAGCCTTTATTTCAAGCTTGGAGATTGAAGGCAGTGGTAAGAGCAGAGAGGGGTTTTCATCATAGCAGAGGTTGGGGTGAGGGGATTTCCAGAGTGCAGGACCTTGATTGGCTGACATTTGGCTAGGGGTGCTGGGAATGTTTGGAATGTTGGGTACTTCCCCTTAGATGCAAGCCCTCCCTGGATGGGGTCAGCTCCTGGCTTCTGGATCCCTGTGTTGCCTGCCAGTAAGCCTGTCACAGCAGCTGTGTCAGGGCCTCTAAGCCTGTCATGGCAGCTGTGTGGTCAAGCTGTTTTGTGCTCTCTCACATAAATGATGATCTTTGAGCTCATTGACAAGCGCCACCTGATATAGAAGAGAGAGGCATGGGGGGCCTTATGCTTTACTAAGGAGATGGGACTGCATCCTAGGAAGAGGGTGGGGACATTGGCCAGGTTTGAAGAATAGGAATGACAAGAACGGATTTTTGTGGTTTTAAGATAGTGTGATTAGTGTTGGTATTTGCTATCACACTATAGGCAAGAGAGGATGCAGTGCACAGGTTTCTTAAGTAGTTAGGTGAGAGACGGAAGACAAGCTAAGTGGGTTACAGAAGTGTGGGTAAACATCGACAAAGAGGGACTGATGGAAGAGAGAAAACAAAAAGTACTAAATTTGACTTGGGCAAGTGATGCAGAGAACATAGAAGAAAAGCAACTTGGTTCAATATTTAGCTCCCCATCTTCAGCTGAAAACTTGTGTTGAGAATTAAATTAACATCCACTAAAGCATGTTTAGTTGTGTTAGCTTTCACTGACAATTTACCATAGGTTATACAACTCACCAGATGAAAAGAGTAGGTTTGCATTGAACTATTTTTAATGTAAGTTAGATTATAATAAGGTAAACAACTGGCAAGGGAATGCCCTGGCAATGACTTCATACACTAAGGAGTTTTGAGTTGAATCTTTTTTTCCCTCTTTTTCCCTTAGTTTTTCAAGACAGGGTTTCTCTGTGTAACAGTCCTGGTTGTTCTAGAAATCAGTCTGTAGACCAGGCTGGCCTTGAACTCACAGGAATCTTCCTGTCTCTGCCTCCTGAGTGCTGGGATTAAAAAGCCACCACAGCCTGGCTTTGAGTTGTACCTTAAAGATTCAAGGGAGATTAACAGAACTCCCAAATTTATGTCTCTAGCTTATACATTTCTTCTTCTACCCGACTCTTTCTTCAGTAATTCATTTTCAATACATAAAATAGATCATAAATTTAATATCTCCACAACTAAATTCCTGCTCTTCATTCCTTTAAACCCACTCCTCTCAAAATAGTTCATGCTAGCAGACTGTTTCCCATTTGGGAGAATAAGCTGAAACCCTTACAGGGTAAGACCCTATCTACCCTGCCCCCACCAATCCTCTTGTCTCTTAACTTCTTGCTTTTTCTTTCTCCTTTGTTCACTCTGTTTTTAGCCAGGCAGCATCATGTTGCTCTTAAAGGTCTCTAAGTATTCCTCATCCTGGTAACTTGGTTTCTCTTTCCTCTTCCTCCCAGTGTTCTCTGTGCGCATCCCTTACTCTTCCAGGTCTTTGCTCAAATGCTATCTTTTTGGTAAAGCTCTTCCTTGTTAAAGTTTCATTCCTCACTCCTTTTACTTTTACTTACTTCCTGATCTCATTTTTCTTCATGCCACTCACAAGCTGACATCCATGTCTTGTACTTATTGTATATTTATTATGTTTCACCACATTGGAATGCTAGCTCCATGAAGGGATGAATTTGGAACTATTTCATCCATTGGCTTATCCCTAGAGCTTAGAGTAGTACCTGGAACATATTAGGCATTCAATCAAATATTTATTAAATTAATGATTTGGGGCCAGTGAGATTGATCAGCAGGTCAAGGTGCTTGCCACCAAGTCTGGTGACCAGAGTTCAATGCCTGAAACTCATGGGATAGAAGGAGAGAACCAACTCCTGTAAATTGTCCTCAGACTTCCACACATGCACCATGGCACACAGGTAGGCATGCACATATGCCTACCACATATATGAACAAATGCACACATGAATGAATAAGAATAAAAATAAAAAAAATTCATGATTTGATGAAATGAGGATTATTTTGGATGAGGGAAATGACATGAACTTGAAGGGAACACATGTAGTAGCATATTATGGGAAAGTTTGTGAGTTTAAGAAACATTGGAAAAGAGATTCTGAAAGGCAGTTCCAGTGGGAGGACCTTCAGTAACAGTACAACAGTTATTTAACTTAATTCTACATGCCTATTCAGAAATTTTTTTAGTGGATAACCAGCCAGTAAACATCTTTGACTTTACAATCCTGATTTCTGTCATGGCTGCTCAGGTCTATCATGTAGCACAAAAGCCACTGTAGATAAGATGGGAGTAAGTGTGGCTGCTTCAGGGAAATAACATCAAAATATGTTGGATCGTATTTGGTCCATAAGCTGTAGTGTGATATAACCTGCTATGATTTAATGATGGTAATTTCGAGATTTATTTATTTATTTTTTACATTGAACAATGTTTTTTTGAGCAATGAAGGGATTCAAGAGCTAGGAAGCACCCTGGTGGAAAGGCGATTCAGATAGCTCTACCCAGCAACCTGGAAGGCAAATTTATTTAATTTTAATTTTTTTATTAATTTATTTATTTATTGTACATTGGTGTTTTTGTCTGTGTTAGGGTGTCATTTCCCTGGAACTGGAGTTGCAGACAGTGGTCAGCTGCCATGTGGGTGCTGGGAATTGAACCCGGGTCCTCTGGAAGAACAGTCAGTGCTCTTAACCACTAGGCCATTTCTCCAGCATCCCCCCCCCCTTTTTTTTTCCAAGACAGGGTTTCTCTGTATAGCTTTGCGCCTTTCCTGGAACTCGCTTTGGAGACCAGGCTGGCTTTGAACTCACAGAGATCCTCCTGTCTCTCCCTCCCCAGTGCTGGGATTAAAGGCGTGCGCCACCACCGCCGCCGCCACCACCACCACCACCACCCGGCTAATTTTAATTTTTAATAATTCTTTTGTAAATGTATCTTAATTGAAATAAAATTACATCACTTTCTTCCATCCCTTTTCTCCCTCCAGCCCCTCCCAGCAACCGTTTCTTGACACCCTCCCATGTCTCTCTCCCACTCTCAAGTTAAAAGCTTTTTTCTTTTATTATTATTATTATGTACATATGTGTGTGTACAAATACACACACCCACACACACCCTGCTGAGTTTGTGTAGTTTGATGTGTATGGCTTCAAAGCTGACCACTCTGCATTGGACAACCAATAAGGAGGCTCATCCTTGGGAGAGACTAATTCTCTTTCTCTCAGCAGTTTTTATTGCCTATAGTTCTTGGTCTAGGTGTGGAACCCTAAGAAAATGTCCCCATTCCATGTTAACATGTTCTTTGATATTGCCACTGTTCTGATCTTGTTTATGCAGCCACTTCTAGCAGAAACTGTTTCACAGCAGATTCCCTGGTATTTTGGCTCTTATAGTCTTACCACCCCCTCTTCTGTTATGAGAATCTATGCATCTTTCTGAGCCAAAGATGCAGGAGCTGTGATGTAGATGTATTCATTGGGGCCAGGATCCCTATGATCTATCTGTTGACTTCTACATTGTGTCCAATTATAGTTTTCTGTAGAAAAGAAGTAGATTCTATTCTAAAGTCCGTGACATCATAGCTCCAGGAAAGCTAGCTAGGTTTTCACTACCAGTCATGATTTCTCCAGATTTTTTTTGAATAGGAATATAACGTAAAATTTCCTTTTTTAAAAAAATGATTTACTTTTTTAAAAAAAATATGTGCATTGGTGTTTTGTCTTACATGTATGTCTGTGTGAGGGTATCAGATTCCCTGGAACTGTTACAGACAGTTGGGAGCTGCCATGAGGTGGTAGGAAATCCTGCTCCTCTGGAAAAGCAGCCAGTGCCCTTAACCACTGAGCCTTTCTCCAGCCCTGATGTAAAATTTTCTATGACAGCTTTGGCAGAAGTGTGGGAAGTAGATGTAAGGGGAGGGTGGGAGCTGTGAGTAAGGGGATGTGTTTGTGGGCTCCTGGAGCTAGTTACAAGAAAAGCTGGTAAGAACCTCAACCAGTTTTAAAGCTAAGGGGATGATGTCAAAGGGTTGTGGGGACAGGAAAACAGGAAGGTTTTCTAGGAGTAAATGAAGAGCCTGGGAAAGACAGTTTGAAAACCTCAGGAGAGCAAAAGGCTTCCAGTCAACCAGGTGTGTGCTACACTTGGAATGAGGCCAGTACCTTCTTTGGGGGAACTGAGAGTTTTGCCTATAACTTGGAATTAAATTTTGTATGCTAACAGAGTTGTAGAAAAACTGTAGATAATGAAATTTTAACAAGTTTTATAATCAGTGCTGATTCCATTTTTATTGTTACAGCCTTACGTATATCCATGTGGTGTCTCATCAGTCTATATCGTTATTCTTATATATTCCATTTTAAAACTTCTTAATAATTATGTATTGTTAGTGATTAATATGAAATCTATATTATGAAATTAAGCAGAAAAAAGAAATTAAGCAGAATAATAAATTCCACACATTCAGTAAATATAATGCAATTGAGTCCCAAATTACTAAAAAATATATTTTTAAATAAATAAGCACAAAAATGTTACATGAATTAATTTTAACCCTAGGTCTGAAACTTTTAGCCATCTATATCTATACCTATATCTATATATCTTTAAAATGAGATGTAAATAGTTTTGCGGTAGTTTTATTTTATCTTGTGAGGTTTGTAAAGCATGAGGCCTTTGGCTTACCATCTGTTGCCTCAGTGGACTCTGGGAAGCAAACTCAGTGGCCCATGCCAGTGAGGCTGTCCCCAGCCTCTGTGTTTTCTTTAACAGCAGTTGCTATATTATTAATGCCCATTATCTCTTCCCGAATTATAATCTCCCTGAAGATAGCAGTCTAGAACAACAGAAGACTTAATGGAAATATATAGTCCAAATATGGAAGTGGAAAATGTGTTGAAAGCAAGAGTGAACTATAAGCTATTGGGGTTATTTATGTTAAGCCCTACATGACAAGTTAAGTCATTGCTAATAAAAAATAATAAATTTCTTAATGTGATGGTTATTTAGTAAGAAATATTAATTCTCAGATATTGTTGTGAGTATACTTTCTTTTAAAAGTGAATTTTGTTAGGTGTTCTCAGAATTACGTTGAAGACTTTTATAAGTGAGTGTAGTTCAGTGAATGCTCTCTTGTATTAAAAATTTAGTGCATCTGTAATTTGGGATTTTTAAAATTGAGGGTCATATTAACGATAATATTTACACATAGAATTTTGTGCTATAGGAACTTCATACAAATCCTGCATTTTAGAAATGACAAGTGAGGTGAATAAGGTCAAGAAATTAAATTATTTAAGAGCATGTGACAGTAAATTAAGTAGACAAGACTCAAACCCAATTATTCTTTCCACTATATCAGATTGAAATAGCTTATCTATTACCTATTTGCTTGTAACTCATGATTTTTTTAATGCATTTGAAATCATAGTCTTTTATGGTACTTACTAGGTCCATGTAGAAGTTCTAGAGATTATTTTTTCTACTTCAACTTTAAAAAATACTGTTTTTATTTTAGTGAAGAAAGCAATGTATGTAATATATAAAGATGATGTTTTATCTAAATAAAAAGAATTAAGTTTAAACCTCAATTTGAAAACTTTCATTTAATTTGAGTTATAAATGTTAATATAGTATACTTTACTCGAGTATTCAAAACTTTTTATTTGTGGGATAATAAAATTAACTTTTAAGTTTATATGTATTAGAATATAAACATTTTTTTCATGTCCTGTTGCTCATCAGCTTTTTTTTTTTTTAAGAAAGCTTTAGGTTTCCATATCATAAAGTATATCATATTGTCCAGTAGTGAAGATCTAAAAATTTGCTTTCCTGTCTCTTCACTTTCAGTGTCCTGTTCCCTAAGTAAACTATAGTGCTACATTTGAACATTTGAATTGTCAAGGTTTCATACTTGAATGAGTCACTGTAAACTTGTATTCTGAAGCAGCAGCATCTTTGCTTTGGCCTTTTTTTGGGGGGGGTCTCATTTCTTTAGATTAATGCATTGGCATTTATGTGTTTGCCCAGATGGAGGGGAGCGATGGTTTTAGTTCAGTGGAGAGAATTGGTGGCTAATGAAGGGAGAGTCACCCAGCCTGGCTGCACAGGCCGTTCCTATCAGTGGGGATTGTACCTTCAGGAAGAAAACTAAAGCATATGTGTGGTCACAACCAATCCTTGTCATCATGCATGAAAGCCTTGGGATTTGTGATCAAAGCAATGGGCTTACCCTGAATTGTGGTATAACCTCTGTTTGAACCTATCACGTTTTTGTTTTAGGAGATGATACACTAAAAGTTTGACCATGTCACCTGCCTCTAAAGCCTACTGCCTAATTAACTGATAGGAATGACTCTTATTGTCAGCAAGCCGAAGGGAAACATGGACTGTAAATATATCTGTCTTCTGTCGGTGTTATTTACTTGTCATTTCCCACTGATGTTTAAAGAATTGCTGGACATATGTTTTCTATCCAGAGCTGAGTGTTCTGTTCAGAGGAATATAAAACATACTCCACTTTGTAAGTGTGCATTTAAAGTACCAGAAAGACATAAGCTTTGACTCTGCTACTAAATTTCATCTGTCAGAGAAGATAATTTTGAATAGTAATATTTGATATTATATCACTGCATGATTCTTAGGGAAATGCTGTTTTCAAAAGGGAACTGTGCTAAGATCCCTGAGTGCCGTCATCATCCTTAATAATGCTTTGGCTTTATGATATGTGCTTCTTTGGTTTATATTGATGTTTTTATTAAGTTCATGTTTGTTTCATAATAAGAGGGGATTCAACTTTCATCAACTTACGGTATTTTCCTTATCTTGAGATTACAGTATGTTTTAACAGTGTATGTTCCCCTCTTTGTAATTTAATTGTGCTTTTTTGATTATGTCCTTCACACTGTATATAAAACCTTCATAATATCTCTTCAGTGTTAGTTTCTTGGGAAGACTTCTATTTAAACTTGTGTTGTTTTTAAATGTCCCTGATAGAACAATTTTTTTCTCAGTTTTCATGGAAAAGGGATAGTTAAGGCTTTAGACCTGGGCATTTAGGGTTTCTCATACTGTCCTTATTCTTTCTACTATTTTCAACTCGGTTTATAAACCAATTGAATTTTCCTCTTTGATCATTAAGAATAAATGATATATACATGTCAATCTCTGTACCTCTTCTTAAGATACCTTCCTTATCAGGAATGCCCTTGTCTTTCCCTTTGCTATTTTTTTTTAAGTTTAAATACCATATTTCTTTATTTTTGTGGGTTTGTGTGTGTGTGTGTGTGTGTGTGTGCGTGCGCGCGCGCGCACGCGCGCTCATGTTTATGAGTGCAGGTGCACATGTACCACAACATACATGGAAGGACCAGAGGACAACCTCTGATGTCTATCCTCCTTTCCCCATTGTTTGAATAGGGCCTTTTTGTGGTTAGCTACTGACTGTTTGAGGCCCCCTGGCCCAGAGGCTCCCAGGGAGTCTCCTGTCTCCATCTCCATCTCTCTGTGTCTGAGCACTAGGCTTACAGACATGTCCCACGGTGGCAGGCTTTACGTAGGGCCTGCGGCTCCAGGCTCAGGTCCTTGTGTTTGCACAGCAAGCTCTTCCCCTAACCCTCAATCCTGTTTCCCTTCCAGCTGCTCATTTCACAGATTTTTACTCAGTGCCCAACACGTTGTACACCATATATGGGCTGGAGTATGTAGCCAAGAACAAATTACTTAGAGTCCACCTCTTTCCAGTGTCTTCTGTTTAGAGAAAAATACAAACATAAACAGACTACAGAACTCTGTGCTAGAAAACTATTGCAGTGTGTTCTTTTATCTACAGCCCTCTGTGACCACTATAACTTTTAGGCTTCATTTTCTCCTTTGAATTCTGAATGCTGTTTGTTTCTACAACCACTTTTGTCTTAATAAATGAACCTTGTTTGGTTTGTTTGTTTGTTTTTTTTTTTTTTTTTTTTTTGAGACAGGGTTTCTCGGTATAACAGCACTGGTCCCCTGGAACTCACTCTGTAGACCAGGCTGGTCTGGAACTCACAGAGATCCACCTACCTCTGCCTCCCAAGTGCTAGAAATAAAGGCATGCGCCACCACCACCTAGCTGATCTGTGTTTTACATGGACAAAAACCACTCTTCTTTCTCTGGTGAAACCTTGACACAGTTATCTCTAAAGGTTAAGAACTGAATAATCATTTTTGGAGTTATATGGTGCATCACCTTTTTTATCTACCCAAGGCTTAAATAATCAACCAAAAAGAACTTACTCATCTGTAATCGGAACACTTGAGAGGTGAAACCATGAGGATAGCCATGAGTTCAGGGACAGCCTGAGCTGCATAGTAAATTCCAGGATAGCCTGGGCTACAGTGTAAACCCTTGTGTCAGAAAAAGTCAGAAAAAGTAAAAAACAAAACAAAACAAAAATTACTTTTGAATCTAACCTCTATTCATGTCAGGGTGGTGGAAAATTCATCCGAAATCATTAGAATGGTAGGGAAAGTCCTTCCATTTCTTAAAGCTTGATGAGAATCCAGATTTAGGGAGTGCCTAGAAAATTGGCTTTTCTGCCTTCCATCCATTCAGCTTTTTAGTCGTGTTCTTAGAATAACGTGTGCCGTCTTTTGGATGCAGTCATCTTTGCCTCATACCATGTCTTGTTCCTGCCCCATCCTTCCCTCCCTTCTCCTTCCCTCCATACCTCACCTCCCCATATACTCTTGTTCCTGCCCCATCCTACCCTCCCTTCTCCTTCCCTCCATACCTCACCTCCCCATATACTCTTGTTCCTGCCCCATCCTTCCCTCCCTTCTCCTTCCCTCCATACCTCACCTCCCCATATACTCTTGTTCCTGCCCCATCCTTCCCTCCCTTCTCCTTCCCTCCATACCTCACCTCCCCATATACTCTTGTTCCTGCCCCATCCTTCCCTCCCTTCTCCGTCCCTCCATACCTCACCTCCCCATATACTCTTGTTCCTGCCCCATCCTTCCCTCCCTTCTCCTTCCCTCCAGGCCAAATAAAGCTGACCATAGGTTTTAAGAAACATGTTCCATTAATCTTTGGGACAATCATATAACTACCTCTTCTTTAATTTCTGTCTCACTTGATCAGTCGGTTTGGTGTGTGTCAGGATACGGTTGTGTGTGTGTGTGTGTTTGTGTGTGTGTGTGTGCGTGCTTGTGTGTGTGTGTGTGTGTGTGTTTGTGTGTGTGTGTGTGTGTGTGCGCGTGCGTGTGTGTGTGTGTGTGTGTGTGTGTGTGTGTGTGTGTGTTATGTGAGTAGAGGGGAATATGTTCCATGCTGCACATGTGGAGGTAAGAGGAGACCTTTTAAGAGTTGGTTCTTTCTTGCCACTGTGGATCCCTGGGGAGGTCAAACTCTGGTCCTTGGGCTTGTGTGATGGGAACATTTACTGCTCAGCTAGCCATCTTGGACAGTTGTTTTTAAGGACAAAGTTTTACTATATAGCCTAGACTGGCCTCCACCTTACTATGTAATCTAGGTAGCCTTAACTCCCTGGTGACCCGCCTTTCTCCTGTCAGTTCTCTGAGTGCTGCAGTTCCAGGCACGTGCCACCATGCCTGCCTTACTTTCATTCACTCATTTCTAAGATGGAGCCACTAGCTCACCTTATGAAGCTATTATGAGGAGGAAATATGGTAAAGTTTATTAGAAATCTAAGCTCGTTACCCAAACCATGCAAGAAATGTTAGCTTTATACAAGTATATTATTATTCTTTCCTACATGAAATAACGTGCACTTGTCTTTATTTTTTACTTATTTATTTATTTATTTTTTCGTCAATTAGATATTAGAGTTACAGGCATGGCTTCCAAAGAAATCTTAAAATTTTGTGTGTGAGAGCTATTTAATTTAAGATTAAACTTTTTAAACGAGATTCTTCTTTTAAAAATTAAATAAATAAACGTTCATTTTAAAAGTCTTTCTAGTCTAATGATCATGGAGTTGTGGGGCACTTGAAGGAGAAGCTCATTTTACCCTGTGTAGTTAATTATCAGGATTGTAAACAAAAGATGTGCAATTCAAAGTCAAGCTGCATTCCATGTGGACTATGAATGTGAGAGTAGTTCAATTCTTACTGCATCTTTTTTTCTCGGCTCTGGCAAGTTCGTACTGACCTTGTCCAGAATCTGATGACCTCTCTATTTGACTACTGTTTGGAAATCCAGACCTGTGATAGCTGGCCCTGAGGGGCTTTCTGAAAGACCACTGAGGCACTGACCCATATCAAGACTGGATTTTAAGTCTGCTCTACAGGGCCTCTGAAAAAGTTACACCAGGACTTCCTGACCACAAAGGCCTACAGGCAGCATTTTTCTCCTTTTTAAAGATTGGTTTTATAGCCATTATGTTTGATTTAATCAGTTTCTTATGCCTGTTGTTTTTTAGACTAATGATAATTTTTTTATCTTTTATTATAGTTGGTATCTTAAAAAACTTTTATGTTTTGATGTGAAAATTACTGTTTATCTATGGCTAAAATGCAAATAATTGTTCTCCTGGTTGATAAAGAGACCAAAGTAATAACATTTTAACCCTTATTGTATAAAGATTGTTTTCTCCTACAAATTCCATATATTTTATCTTAAAAAAAATTGTCTTGGGATGTCAATGTTATAGTATTCAATCTGTGTTTACATCTTGTTAGTTCTCGATTATTACTTGCTTACTTGAATTTAAGAGTTTCTGAGGTTTTGAAACGTGTCCTGAAGGAAGGCCTGTCCGGTATGTTCATTAAGATGCTGTATACATTTTTCTGGTCATGACCTTCTCTCTTAACAGGAAGTTGGTGACAAAACAAAGAGAATAGAATTACCTACATGTTTTTGTTGTTGTTTTTCTGTGTAATAGGAAATAATCAGACCATTTTACATGTCTAGTCCATATCGTATATTTTATGATGTAACATTTCTTTCATTTTTATATAGGAATTGATTCCTGAATTTTATTATCTCCCTGAGATGTTTGTCAACTTCAATAATTATAACCTTGGAGTGATGGATGATGGGACAGTGGTGTCTGATGTTGAACTTCCTCCTTGGGCCAAAACCTCAGAAGAGTTTGTTCGCATAAACAGATTGGTAAGATAGTAATCATCTACTCTGTCATGTGTTGATGTAAAACATTAACCCTTGCCTTCCTGTACAGCACTGTAGCTGATAGGAACTGCTAAAAATAACACAGTACTTCACTAGATGCCATATACCTCCAAAAATTGTATCAAATTAGAAGTATTATGGTTTGTTTCACCCAGAATTTAAGTTGCTTTCTATATATTTTTGATAATGTGAAATTATAAGCAAATGATATTAGAGAACCTGGAATCTTTAGTGTTTTTAATCATGAGCCTCTCTTAATAAGGAAGGTTGATTTTTGCATACCAGGCTAGATCATAGCACCTTTTAGTAACAAAAGAACATCTTCAAGTTACATCCTATACATACATAGTTTGAAATAAAATTTCATACCATATTTTGAGTATGAAAACTTAAAAACATAGTGCTTACTGAGCTTAGAAACAGCGTGTTAGCATCCTATTCTGTAATTTCCCCATTACATGTCTTGTGAGAAAGTACTTTGAAGTTTATAAAAGTTTGGAATGAAGGAATATTCTTCGTATTTAAAAGTATGGTCTTTGCCATTCTCCATATTAAAAACATAATGTTGGGCTATAGAGACAGCTTAGCAATGAAGAACTTTTGTTGCAGAATACCCAAATTTGGTTCCCAGCACCCATGTGGTGGCTCACAACCGTCTGTAACTCCAGTTCCAGGGATCCAATGCCTTCTTCTGATTTCCACGGGCACTAGGCACATATGTGGTGCACATACATACATGCAGGCAAATCAATCATACTGGTAAAATAAATCTAAAAAAGTTTTTAATTAGACAATGTTTTTGTTTTATGATTAAGCAAAAAAAAAAGTATATTTGGGTTTTCCAGGTAGCATTCCTTATTTTTCATACTAATAATTATATTTTAATTTTACCTTCCAGATCCTAATTCTAGTCCCATTCTTAATAACATGTCATATTTTATACATATATATATTTATACATATATATAAACACACTGCAGGGTAGTGGAAAGATAAACTCCAGAGGTAATCCAAACTTCCCAATCATGAGTCAATCACACTGTCAATTGTGGGATCCTAGGCAAGTTAGTATTCCTGAGCCCTGTTTTATTTTTCATTTATAATTTTAAAATTTTGAGCATAAAATTCCAATTTTATATGTAATATACCTTGGTTATTCTTTGGAGTATGGTGTGTTTAGGAAATAGTTATTAGTAATCATATGTTATTAGTTACTATAATATTATTTGTGATACATCAAGCATTTTACTCGTATCCCAAGCATTTTTCAGATTCTCACTGTTAATTTGACTAGTATGAGAGTTCAAGATAAACCTTAGCTATGAAAGAAGCTGCAGTAACTGCCAGCCTTACGTATGGCTGTGTCTGTGCTTGTGGTGTTCTCAGGGGCACACACAAGTTAGTACAGGTACATTTGTACCACGACTCCTTTTTATCTTTGTGTTCACTCTTCTAGAATAGAGTCATTGAGCTATAATTTGCATCCCATATAAGTCAACTTTTTAAAAAATATACCTTTTAGTGAGCTTCTGTAAATTTATGCAGTATAATCTCACTATGATCCAGCTTCAGGATGTCTCCATAATTTCAGAAAGTTTCCTTGGGCCACTCTACACTCAGCCTGCAACCCTACTCCTGTCCCCAGACTGCCATGTATTATATCTCTGTAGTTTTGTTTTTATAGAAGTTTAAATATGTCGTCATCTTATGCCTGGGTTCTGTCACTTTGCAAGATGTTTTTGCAATCTATTCATGTTGCTGCTCATAGCAGTAATTAATTTCTTTGAATTGCTATTGAATATTATTGACTATTGCGTAGATACATATATTAGTTATTTTAGCAATTAATTGATATTGGCGTATTTTTTAAAGTTTGAGGCTATTATGAATGTTTATGTATATGGCTTAGCATGAACATCTGTTTTTGTTTTGTTTGAAATTTCTGGGAATGGAATTTTTGCTGGGAGTTGTTACCTATGTAGTCTGGTTTGTATTCATACCAATGTTTGAAGTTTAAAGTTTTCTATGTCCTTCATAAGACTTAGTATTGTCACTATTAGGCACTTAAGATATTCTAGTAGTAACCCTTCTGACGAATGTTTACCATTTCTCTCGCAGACTTTGTTGGTACTCATATGATCTTTGGTGAACTATCTCATGACTTTGATACAAATCTTTACACTTAATCATCCAAATTAGGTTATATTCCCAAACAAAGCCAAATAAAAATTCATTGCAAATCAAATGCAAACATAATGTAGAGATGAATATCTATCTCTTAATATAATTCATAATAGCAAAAATATTTGATTTTATTCACGTGTCTTTATGAAAGAATTTAGTAATTTGCTAATTCTAGAATTGCCTGTATCTGTGGTGAACAAAGCTTTCTGCAATGCAGTGTGTGTTGCTGCACTTTATAATTTCTTTCAACTTTCTATGGGTGACTAAATTGCTAGTGGTGTTTTATGTAGCTGTTAGCATGTTATCACATAAGGTTTTATTCTGTCCTCTTTTGGTTTACCTCTTCAAGTCCACAGATTTTATGCAATGATTTTAGCTCATGAAATGCATACTACTTTGATCTGTGACCTTTTTGTGGTGCTAATCGGGTTCCTGATATCATTATACCTTACTCATTAATCATATTTCCTGCAGCCCGTCAGGCAGCCAGACAGCACAAGTCCCTGTTTCCAGCCCTCTGTTGGCAGGTTTCTGCTTTTCCAGATTATTACAGACGATACTTTGGCTTCTCATAGCCAGAGCCACATCAAGCTGTGTATTACAATTAAAGTCAGATGGTCCTCAGGTTGAGCAGGGATATAGTGTTGCAGCTGTCTCTCTTCTGGAACAAGCCAGCACTAAGAACAGATGATCTCTAGGGCAGTGGATAGTAAAAGATTCTACAGTACTCGGTTGGTAGCTGAGGATCACAGAATTAATTAACTGACATACTTAATTTAAGATATCCAGCATTTCTTTTTTAAGTATTTAGTTGCTCAAATAGTAACTCAAGGGGATTGGATGTTTTTAGTATCATACAATTTTGTTGGTGTACCAGCAGTGTTACATTTTCTAGCTGTATCACCTGACTGTAATTGCTGTCTTAGCTAACATTTTCTCTCAGTGCTTTATGTGGGTAATGAAGATCTAAATGTAGGATTGGTAGACTGGCTAAGTGATGCCCTATGTACAGAAGACAATGTTTTCCATATTTTATGAGGACAAGCCACCTAAGTTTAATCTTTTAAATAAGTTATATTCTCTTTGTTCTAAATATATGGAATCCAGTAAAAATCAAAGCAATTTCAATTACATCCTTAAGATTGATCTGTGTTACCTGTATTTGGAAGAATAATTATTCCAAATACTGCTTAGAAATACAAATGCAAAAATTTATCATGTATTTGTTTGGGTTCCTATGTATGGACCAGCACTATTGCACCAGTAAGCCAAAAGTATCCCAGTCTCTTTGGAGGTTACTTCCTCTTTGATAGCTTAGCTTGTTAGTGTTTCAAGGCCTCTAGGTAGCAGGAGTATAACACAGGCCACATGGTGCTGATGCAGTGTCTCTAGGTTACCAGTTAGAATCACGTCTGTGTATCTTCTATATCTTTTGTTTTCTCTACTGCTTCCTAATAGTCACATGGCAATCAATTGTGTGAGAAGTTAAAGAAAATAAATGTTTTACTACTTCACCAGTATCATCCAAGGATGTACAAGCAAATTGAAAGGGTTATTATTTTTCTCATAGCTCTTTTTGACAGAGAATCTATATAGAAATTATATAGATTTATATAGACTCTATATATAGATTATATATATATATATAAAGTATATATAGATTCTATATAGAAATTATAGATTTGTTTCTCCAGTACCCTTGTAGGGTTTTTCTTTCCCTATCTAGTGCTACAATTTAAATCCATTTAACTTAAACCAGCAGAGATATTTTATTTCTGAGTAAATTAGATCAATCTTTGAGAACTTCTCTCTTTGAACAGAAAATGTACAGTTTGCAAGTGATGCTGGAAGTGTTGAGGGCAGGAATCACATGGGCCCTGATGAGAACTACAAGGAAATAGCTTTTTAAAAACCTTCCTCTTGTAGACAGTATTTTTTTTCTATTTTTTACAATTGAAATGCCAGCATCTAACATTTTTCTCATATTGTTCTTTTTCTAGTTGCCTTTTTGTTACCACATTGATAATTACGTGGACAAGAATATAAACAGCAATGGTGTCTGTAGTTTATAATAATAATTTTCAGCTACAGATCCTCCATCTTAGAAAACAGTAGCACATGCATATGAACTTGGAAAAAATAATTTAAATTGCTGTGGTTTGTTTTGGATCATGTTATATAATTACTGTGGAAGGTTCAGTTTTATTAATCCCAGCACTTGGGAGGCAGAGCCAGGCGGATCTCTGTGAGTTCGAGGCCAGCCTGGACTACCAAGTGAGTCCCAGGAAAGGCGCAAGGCTACACAGAGAAACCCTGTCTCGAAAAACAAAAAAACAACAAAAAAAATGAGCAAAAGAGATGTGCCACATGACAGATTGGCACTGCTATATAATTTACTATAAAATATTTAGTTTATCGAGGTAGGACTCCAGAACTGGCTAGATAACTCACAGATAAAAGTACTTGCTGTACAAGCCTGACAGTCTGAGAACCCTGAAACCTATGGTGGAAGGAAAGGACAGTTCTCAGAAGATGTTCTCTAACCTCTGCAAGAGTTCTGCAGCATGCATGTGTGTGTGCACGCACACATGCACATACACACACACACACACACACATGCACACACACCAATACTACATTTTTTACAAAGTAGATATACCATGTGATACTTTCTTAACTCTTTCTAAATTTATGATCTTGGTGAAAAGCCAATCTAAGCAACAGAAGATTTGGGGTGTTTTGGGGGATGTTACTGATATTGAGGTGCTAGCTCTGTTTCTTGTGTGTGCTTGGGGGAAAAAGAAGAGGAGGTCTTACTACTTAGCCCTCAGAGTCCTGCCTCTGACTCCTATAGTGCGAGGATTATAGGCTTGCACCATCGTGACTGGTCAGCTTTAATTTTGGTAGACCAGGACACATTGACTTTGAAAAGCAACAGGTCATTGTACCTCAAACCCGTGGGGGTAAGAACATATTTCAGAGCAAGTTGATCAACTACATACCAATATATTTTTAAAAATAAAAGTCTAGTAATTAGAGAAACATAGGAGAAATAGACTGGCTGGAAGAGATGAACAGAAAGCCTGGAAACAAACCAGGACATAAAGAAAGTCCATCTATTTATAGCTGTATATACCACAGGGTCGCCTCGTTGTGCTGTCTCTGAGGTTCATGTGATAACACCTGCATCCTGCTCTTCAGTAACTTGGGCCATCTTTGTTTCTTAACGTGTATGCTAACACTTGTTGATCTGTTAAACTTCTCAAAGCCTAACTTGCCATTCCACTGATGTTTCTGTTATGCTTCTGTTTTCTCTTCCATTGAGTTTTGAACTCTAGTGTTATTTGTTTTTCTTTTGCTTGCTTTAAATTTAGTTTACTCTGCTCATTTCTAAAACTGGAAAACCCAGCAGGTGTTTTGTTCTTTTCCAATAGCAACTTTTATAACTACTAATTTCCTCTCATTGTAGTTTCAGCAGTGGTTCGTAAACCTGAATATTATGTTTCCACACTGTCACTCATCTTAGAACATTTTGTGTAAACTTTCTTCTGTTTGTTTGTTTGGGGAAATGTGTGTTGCTTATTTTTTAAATATTTTGATCTTTCAGATTTTTCTTTTTGTTTATATTTTCAATTTCATTAGAGTTTGAGAGCATGCTTGTATATAACACATGAGTTTTTATGAATCATCATATTATATACTTGAGAAAAATGAATATTCTACTATTTTTATGTTATTCTATAATGGCTAGTTAATCAAATTGGTTTATTGTCTCCATGTCTTCTTATATATCATTGTGATTATCTAATTATATAAATTTTTCCCAATGAGATATTGAAGTCTCCAAATATTGGCTGACTCTTACTCTGTCAGATTTTGCCTAGTATAGTATTGGGTTCTGTTGTTATTAGTTCTTTGTGGCTGCTGGAATAAACCACTACAAGCACTTAGTACTTTATAGCAGCAGGAATTTATTTGTTACTGTTCTAGAGGCCAGAAGTCTAAAATCAGTATCAGATTCCTTCTAGAAGACACTTGTCTGTGTTCATATTGCCTTCGCTTCTTCAGTTAAATCCCTGCTCCACATACCCTCCTTTGACATGCATATGGATATTGTTACTATATTTAGAGCTCTTCCTATACTCTGGCATACCAGAATAATTTCCCTATCCCAGAATACTCAATTTATTGGCTTTGTAAAGTCATTTCTTCATTTACATGTTCCAGGGAACTGGTAACTTTGGGGGGGGGGGCATATATTTTAAGTCTCCTGCAGTGCTCATAATCATAATGCCTTACTAGCGAATTTAGAATTATTTTGTTCCTAGATTGCATGATTGTTTGTTTTGAGTCAGGGTCTCACTCATAACTGGCTTGGAACTCACTATGTAGACCAGGCTAGCTGTGAAGTCATAAGATCTGCCTGCCTCTGCCTCCTGAGTACTGGGATTAAATGTGTACATACCAGACCTAGTCCCTAGCATTTTTCCACATTGTATGTTGATGTTATTAGGGCAACTCCAGTTCTTTAATGACTGCTGTCTGCATCATAAAACTTTTCCCTGTTTTAACCTGCAGCTATTTAGGCTTTAATTCTACAATGTGTTTTTTTATAGATAGCAAATTGTTGGGTCATATTATTTATCGAGAACAGCCTTTGAAGTGTTTACTCTGTTCATATTTAATCCTGCTGGTGTTATGGTAGGATTCATGTCTGTCATTTTCTTTATTCTTTAGTCTTTCTGATTCTTAATCCTATCCTTTGCTATTAAATAGATTTTTTTAACCAATTTCTTGTTTAAGGTTTTTTTCAGTCTTTTGAGATGGGGTCTTGCTTTGTTTCCAGGTTAGTCTCAAACTCTCAGATCTAAATCAATCACCCTTCTGTCTCTGCCTCCTGAGTAGCGGGGACTACAAGTCTGCACTGCCACACCTGGCTATAAATTTGAAAGATCTTAGTAGCCATGTTAACCTGTAGCTTCTATGCAGGACAGAGTAACTAACGCCTGGTACTTAGATCAGAACAGTGGTATTTGTGTGGTAGAGACCCCTGTTTCCAGTCCTGTTGAAGACACATTGTGACGTGCTTGCTTTCTGTCCTTCCCTGGTCTTTAGGTTGACTCTATTACTTCTGTCCAGCGAAGTGATGAGTGACTTAATTCATTTCGGCACAGTTTTTATTTAGTCAGTTCTTTAAATTCTTGAAGTACCTTGATATATTCAATCAGGAAAAAGAAGTGAAACAACATTGTGGTAATGTGGGGTTCGTGAAGAAAGTGTCAAGTTCTCTGGAGATGAAAAGAAAAGGAGAGGAAGTAGAAGATGGGAGGAAGAAGAGCAGCCTAGAATGTATCCCTTTATGCTGCTTAGTTCTTAATCTTCATGTGAATTATCACGAGTGAGCTGCCAGGTCCAGCTGGAAGTCATCATTCCTGCCAGGGACTGATGGTAATGGCTGCAGATGAGGAGTGAAACTCACAATGTGAGGTTGGAAGGAGAAGTCACAGAGGAAGCCTTGCTTCCCCCTCACTTCCAGTGATGCTCTATGGGTCCAGGAAGCAGCATCTAATCCCTCCTGACCTGGTCCAGCCACTCTTGGCCCCTTGCCTGTCCCCTGCAGCAGTCTGCCTGGAAGGCAGCGGGCTGCACTTTCTTCTGCTCTACGTGCTCTCACGCAGCCCTGCGCAGGGCTGCCCAATAAATGACTGCGTGCTCTGCTATTTATGTCTATTTGATTTGCCTGCAACTGCTGTATATCCAAGACATTTTTCCCAGCGAAGAACTTGTATATGCTGGCAAATTTCCTTGAGTGTGGTAACCAGAGAGTGACCTTTTCAAAAAAACACAGAGGATTGCCACATGCTTTGCTTTTCCAGCATGACTTCATTTTTAATGGTCTAACTGATTCCTTTCCCTCTATTTTAGAACTATCATTAGAATATGAATACCCTTCAGGGTACATATAAAAAACTTGTAATGCTAGGAAACAACTAGTCATTTGGATATCTTATATATATGGAAAGGTACACAATTTTTCTCCTGTTAGCAGTTACTCTGAATGAGTGTTAAGAACATCTTCTCTACAAGGTACATATTCTCATCCTTCTTTTTTAAAATCACATGCAGTGGGAAATGTGCCAAGGTTGTAAGAAGATTTGAGGGAGGCACATAGCACAAGGTTGTCATGTTGGGGAACAGAACATTGTCTCTAATCCTTGTGTTTGGCACTGGTTGGCTAAGCAGTTTCAGTTCAAGGGTTGCTGAGTTTCCTGCTGGGGTCTGAAGTAAGCAAACTATCATGGTGACAGGAGCCTATGGTGGAGCTTGATTATCACATGGTGCCGAGGAAGCAGAGACAGGAAAGGGGCCAGGGACAAAATACCTTTAGACCATGCTCCAGTAACCTTCTTCTTCTATTGTGGCCTCCTCCCCTAAAATTTCTAGCATTCCCAAAATAGTGCCACCAGCTGGGGCCCAAGGCTCCACACATAATTCTGTGGGAGATTTCATATTTAAACTATAACAAATATGCAATTCACTAGGGTCTACTATTAATATTTAACCTCCTCCTTAGTATGTTTTCTCCCTTCCCTCTTCCTCTCCTGCATAAATACATGTATATACACATATACATATCTAGAACTTGTATACATATGCATTATTTTAATAAAATCCTTTGGTTGTAAGTTATGTGCTTCATGGTCTTAACCCCTAGATACTTTGTTATGATTCTCTTAGAAATAATTGTGTTCCTTTATGTAACTACAGCTATCCATTTCTTAAATTTACGTTGATAAAATACTTTTCTCTAATCTGCTCCCCATATATCAGTTTTGTGAATTGAAGCAAATAACACTTTTCTTTATAGAATTCTTGCCTCATGCAGGGTGCAGTGTAATTTGTTACTTTTAGATGGTATACAGATTTTTAGAAGCTACTTTACCTGTAACCATTAGTGTTAGTTTCCTTGGGTTTCCAGAGCATAGTTATTAGGTAGGTAAAATAACAAAAAATATATAGTCTCTTGGTTCAAGACATCTGCAGGAACGTGCTTCTTGTGAAAGCCACAGAGCAGTGTTAACTCCAGTCTTTCCATGCCTTCCTCTCTATGTGTATATCTGTTTCCCTGTTCTCATTTTATAAGGACACCAGTCATGTTGGATTAGGACCTCATTTTAATCTGATTACTTGTGTAAATAATCTATTTCCAAGTAAGGTCACATTCTGAGTTATTAGAGGTTAAGATACCAACATATGGAGTCATGTTTGAGTGGGTATAAGTCAACCTGCAGTAACCACTTAATTGCCTGTCTTCTCCCAAACATGCTTTGGAACAGCCTTTTATATTATCTCTTTACTTTTGTATTCATTAAGCTGTATTACAATTATTTAAATTCTCCTGTATACCAAAAATGACACAGAATAGATTTTGTTTTGATCCTTTTTAAAGATCAGATGACATAATTTATGGTCTCCATTCCTGGGAGAAATGTAATCTGCATCTCAGCAGCAGATGACTTGTTTATGTTTCCGTCAGGATCATCCCACGAATGCCCTACTTGGCACCACAGGGCCGTATAAATTACTGGGTTTTTTTTTTCTGTAAGTTATATCAAGATACTCATAAAATAGATACTCTCTAAATTGGAGACTCTTACAGATACTGTTTGAAAAATTTAGTGTTTATGTAACAGGAGAATTTATCCTTTGATGTGTGTGTGTGACCCAACTGAGCATGAATGTATTGAGTGAGATGTCATAGCCAGTTGAGAACCATGCAGTAAGTGACACAGAATAGTCCATGAAGGACAGGCATGGTATTTCAATAAAATATAGGCGATTTCTGGTAACATAGTGGATTGATGCATAAAGCATATAAACAGCAACTATAAGGCATATTATAAAGAATAAGTTTATCAAAGTTAAGCTGGACTTCTGCAATGATGGAAGGTTCTAGATTTTAAGTTCTTAAGCTATATTCATATTTGGAAGAGTATGTTGTAATTTTCAAAATAGATACTGAAAAACTACCCTGAATTATTAGTGTATGAGTCTCCCCATCATGAATATTTCCCTATACTACTTAGGAAACATACATTTAATTATTTAAAAGCACGAGATAATTTTTTATATAAAGTCACAATTTGATATGCTAGTCACAATAAAATGTTCCAGTCAATGCAAACTTTTAGCTGGGCTCGGTGGCACAGGCCTGTAGTCCCAGCTCCTCAGGAGGCCAAGGCAACAAGAGTACAAGTTCAGGACCTGCCTAGACCACACACTCAATCCAAGGCCAGCATACCCAATTTGGTGGAACCTTGTCTCAAAATGCAAAGTCCAAAGAGGAATTAAAGCTCAATAGTCACACATTCGCATATGCAAGGTCCTGAGCTCAGTCCTCTGTAGCATAAAGACAGTAAAAACAGTTGTTCCTCCCATTTGTGTGGCAGCATCTCTTTCTTTTTCATGGAACCAACAAAGCTACCTCTGCCACTGGCTTACTTTCCTAAGCTCAGCATCATTTTTCTGTGAACAAATTTCCATATCCCCCTTCAGTCACACTCATCACACAATGGTTTGCATTGTTCTTTCTAAATGAAATCTTCTCGTTGTTGCTCTAGATACTGCTGTGTATTCTGGATTAATTCCTTAATCCTTACAACAGTCCTGTGATATAAGTGCTGTTATTTCTCCATTCTGTATATTAGACAGCTGAGCCACAGAGTTTATGTAACTTACCAAAGTCATAAGCAACAACGAAGAAACCATATGCAATGTTTAGAAGAATGTGGTTTTCTGTGTAATTGCTGCATAGGTTTCTGGGGAAGGAATCTTGAGGACTGGTACTTGAGCAATCCTCCAAGGCCACATCTGTGAGATTTTTGTGCCTTACTAAGGAGTTGGCACTTTATTTTAAAGACAGCCAAGAACCACATGGAAGATACGGTACTCTTTATGTATAGGAAGGTGCTTGTGTGAACTTACAGTGCAGGTAGGTGTAGCTGGAGTTTTCTCCTGTCCTGCCCAGCCCACAGTCAGGACAAATCTCTCTCTCCCACCAGTCCCGCATCTGCTCAAACCCAACCAAGTAAACACACAGAGACTTATATTACTTACAAACTGTATGACCGTGGCAGGCCTCTTGCTAACTGTTCTTATATCTTAAATCAACCCATTTCTATTAATCTATAAGTTGCCACGTGGCTTGTGGCTTACTGGTACCTTCCATCTCAGAGTCTCTCTACCTCAGCCTTCCACCTCCCAGAATTATTCTCCTCCTTGTCCTGCTTACCCTATCCTTCCTGCCTGGCTACTGGCCAATCAGAGTTTTATTTATTAACCAATCCGAGCAACACATTTAACATACAGAACATCCCACAGCAGGTAGGAAAACCAATCAAGTAGCTGTGAATGAGATCAGAGGAAGAAATGACAACCTGCATTTTAACAGGGGGAGGGATGAGATTTTAGAGGTAATGTCCAGGACACAGAGGAAAGGAAGGAAATCTTGAGATTTTGAACTAAAATTCTTAGGTGAATTATACAAACTGAAGTAGGTATTAAAGAAAGAGGAAGATACGGGCTTTTTGTTGTGATGGTGTGTTTTTTTGTTTTTTTTTTTTTTTAGGTATTCTCCCTATGTAGCCCAAATGGAACTCAAACTTGTGATCTGCCTTCATATCCCAAGTGTTGAGATTATAGAAATGTGCTGCCATGGCTGGCCATGAAATGGCCTTTGTAAAAAACGTAAACTTAGTTTTGAAGATATTGTAGTTGATAGCATATTTTAATATGGTTTAAAGTAGAATAAATTAAGAAATCATAATAAAGTAGGTTGTTCAAATGAAAAATAAAACCTGTTTCATCTTACAATCTTAGAAGTATTATTGTAGATGATACCACCATATAATTGATTGAAGTCATTGCTGACTTTTTGATATTTTTTTAAAAGGGTATCACTATGTAGCCTTGGATAGCCTCTAGCTAGCCTTGGCAAGCTAGAACTCATAGGCTTGCCTCTGCCTGGGATTAAAAGTGGACAGCACCATACCCAGCTCTGTCTTATTATCTTACACTAGCCTTTGTTATTTGGACGACATCAGTAGCTTCCTTCTAATGCCCTGGCCTACCTGTGTTCCATTTAATACCCAGGTGATAAATTTTCTCCCAAATGAGCAGCATAAACAGAGTATTTGCTTTCATTTAAATCATCAGGTAAGTGTACAATACAATTATGATTCTTGGTCTCAGTCTCAGGTAAGATTACTTTCTGAGGGGTGGGTGGGTGCTGGGAAGAAGCACAGGGACTTACACATGATACGCAAGTACTATACCACAAGCCACAGCCCCGACAGGTTTTCTAATGAGGGCCTATCTCTTGCTCTTGTCATCAGGACACCTCTCCTACACATAGAAATCAAGCCTGTGGTATATTGTCACAGAAATTTTTCATCTTTAACGTTGTTTTCAAATATTTTTATGTTGAATGAATGGAATCTGATTTTTTTTCAGATTCTACCAATTTATCCTCATTAACTCCAAGACCCAAGCAGAGCAGATTTCAATTCCACTTTAGTCCTTCTGACAAATAGATACAGAAGCTGTGACTGCTATCTTTTCATTCCATGCAATTGTAGATATACTTTATTTTGTCATTTATTCTCATTATTATTAGCTCTGCCACTTATAGTGGCCTAAACTTCATAATATTGCAGTGAATATTTATTGATAAACATACATACAACTCTAATTCAACCAAAGTTAACCAACATAAATAGCATATTTAATAATTTTGATCATGTGGTTTGTATTTTCAAACCTTAGTAATTTCGTAAAAGTTTATGATCTAAGCATGATATATTTGAATGCATTACATATTTTCACTTGAAATGTTTCAAGATTGGTCAGATCTGTTAGCTGGCTTTTGACTCTCATTAAGTTATTTAAACTCTTGGCAGTAAGTAGAGAGTGGCATTGGAAGTAAGCAGGATGTTTTTAAGCGTTAGGATAGATTTAGAATAGCTACAGTACTGAATGATCACTTGGCCATTATGGCCAGCAAATTGTTATGTAAAAGAAGATTAAATCTTCTCCACAAAATAATGAATGGAAATACTTTCTCTGTGTGGAAATGTATTTAGAAGAGAAAATTAATAGGTGATCCTGTGACTGAGTTTCACACAAGGGCATCTGAAGTTATTTATTACTCTAATGAAAATGTGTTCAGCCCACTCTTTATGTACAAACTTGTCTGTAGTTCATGAATTAAATGCTCATGATCTGAGACTGGTTGGTAGAGCTTGCATTTTTAACTCCAAAGAAATTAGTTGTTATAGAAAATTTTAGATAAGGAGTTATAGAGGTGGAGGAGAGATGCTATTACAACACAAGACTGGTAAACAAAGAAAAGCAGTAAAAATTTTTCAGCATATTTCTTTCCTTCTAAAGCTCTAGTGTTTCATTAAGCAAAAATTTATTGGCACATATTGTTTGCCAAAGGAAGAATCTGGCAGAATCACTGCTATACAGGTATTAACAGTCTGTTAATAGGAATAATCAATATAAGCATAGGTGATAGTGCAGCTGCATTTGAGGAATGAAGTTGAGAAGCATTGGAGCTGGGTATTGAAGGACGAGTTTGGTGTCTACTATGGATGGGATTGTTTATATTTCCCCAATTTAATATCTTGTAAACCCTAATTCTCAGTGTGATGGTACTTGGAGATGCTTTGTGGCGATCATTGATTTTAGAGAAAAGTATAAGGAAAAGCCCTTATGGTAAGATTAGTGCAACTAGAGTGCTGGAGAGGACTCTTGCTGAGGACCCACATCAGGTGCCTCACAACTACCTATAACAACAATTCCAGGGACTCTCACACCTTCTGTCCTCTGTGGGTACCTGCATGCACATGGTGCAAATATGTACACTAGGTCTACACACATATACATAAAATAAAAAACAAATCTTAAAAAAGAAAATCCACAGGGGAAGCCAGAGAGCCGAACTCTCTGCCTACCTTCTCCCACCTCTCTCATTCTCTGCTTTTTTCCATCACCATCATCATGGTGAGGACTAGGGGAGAAAGTGGCTGTATCCAAATCAGGAAGATGGTCCTCACTCTCATCAAAAAAGAACCATGCTGACTTTTTTTTTTAATTTACATGGATATTTTGTACCACCTATATGCCTGATGCCTATGGAGGTCAGAGAGGGTATTGGATCCCCTGGAACTGGTGTTATATAGTTATGAATCATCATGTGGGTGCTGGAAATCGAACCCAGGTCCTCTGAAAGAGCAGCTGGTGCTCTTAACCGCTGAGCCATCTCTCCAGCCCTCGTGTTTGTTCGTTTGTTTGTTTGATTGATTGATTTTTTTGAGACAGGGTCTTACTGCACAGGCCTTACTGACCTGGTACTCAGTTTTTAGACCAGGCTGGTCTTGAACTTATAAAGATCTGCCTGCTTCTGCCTTCTGAGTACTGGGATTAAAGGTATATGCCACTACTTCCAGCTCCCATGCTGGGCTTAACATCAGAGTTCTGTTTTGAGGTCACTGATTTTATTATGCTATATTATAGTAACCCAAGCTAAGATCATCCTTACACAGATATTTTAGACAAGAAGGAGGAAGTATACAAAGACAGGATTGTGTAAAAAGTGAATGAAGGTTATGTGTAACTAGGGTACACAATGTGATAATTCAGTAAGATTAGAAATGATGTTTTGAAATTTAACTTGCTAAAACACTGAACTTTGCAATAGAAGACATCTGAGATGTTTTTAAAGATTATCACTGTGCTTGGTAGCACACATTTATGATCTCAGCTGCTTGAAAGGCTGAGGCAGAAAGTCTGTTCATTTGAAGGCAGCAAGGACTACATAGAAATACCCTCTCTCAGGACCCACTCCCTCTATATACATAAGAATAGCTGAGGTGATTTGAATGAGAAATGTCCCCTATAGGCTCTGTCATTTGGACACTTGGTCCCATCTGGTGACACTGTTTGGAAAGGTTATGAGGAGAGGCAGCCTAGCTCCAGTCATCATTCTGTCTCACCCTAAAAACTTATTTCATATTTGAGTGTAAGGAACCATTTAGTGTTCTGTCTGATCTTACTGCCTCATTAGACCATTCACACCATAGCCTGATGCTATAACCATAACTTTGTACTGCCCATCTTAAGACTTACAGCTTTTGAATAGTCCAAGATGTTCTGATAAAAAGGTGATGGAAAGTTTTGTCTTTCACGGGTAGGCAGTTCCAGGATCTAAGGCTGATCTATCTGTGACATTATTGAAGGACCACAGTCCTTCTCTCTCATTCTCCCTTCACCTAGGACACTTCATCTCTGCTCACACCCTAATTTCTAACCCTCAGTTACCTGGCATCTCCTATCAGCATAGGAGTTTGGAGGTGTAATAGTCAAATGGAGTTAGTTTTAGTTTCCTAGCACTACAAGGTAAGAAGAGTTTAGTGCCCAAAAGAAGAAAGAAATAGAAAATGGGAGACAGTTGGTGGTTTGTGCTCTAGTGGACAGTGATACTATAAAACATGCCACAGAGAAATTTCTGCTATGACTCAGAGAGTTCTCGGAGAACATATTATTCAGCCATATCACCCTGTTTTCTCAGAATAGTTTTGTCGTCTTTGGTTTTGTCCCCTAATGTCACCCCAGATGGCTAAGGCATGAGTGGGTGGTAGAAGTGGTCACCCAGCAGAGGTGAGCATGAGAACTTGTCGAGAGTGACTCTCAGCTGCTCGGGGAGAAGTCGTTTTCTCTCCTGTGGAATAAGAAGGACTTGTGGAAGGAAAGAAGGATCAGGGCATGTAGAATAAGACCAGCTAAGGGAACAGGAGAAGGATTTGTTCACAGTTCACAATAGCATCACGCTGAAGTGAGACAGTTCTAGACTTTGGACAACTGTGAGAGAGTAACAAAGGTAGGCCAGCCAGAGAGAATGTGGGACGGATGTGGTAGAGAATAGAGCAGGAAGTGAACGATGGTCCTGGGAGAAAGCATGCTCATTCACAGTTCTCAGCAAATTCACAAAGTTTAAGTCAGTCCAGAGAAAGGACATCTGTGGTTGGATTTACCAAGAAAATGGATGACTCAAGGAAAAATATTTTCTGTAGCTTAGGGTCCATGCCTCTTTAATATGAGAACTGGGGAAATATCTCAAGGCCTGTGCAAGGACACTTCTGTTTATGTGTATGACATTTGGACAGAACCTTTACACGAGTGCCATAAACTGAAGTGTCTAAAGTATAAGGTAGAGTTGTGAGTCAGGACGCTTTGTCACAGCTTGACTCACAAGAACTCCTTCTCAAGGCTTGTGAAGTATGGAACCGCTTCTTAAAATAAATGTTGATGCTAGTTGCAAATAGGCCATCTTTCTCATGCACTACCAAAACACAGAAATGATGAAAGTAGAAGTCCAGACCTTAATACTCACAGCAGATGATCTTTTGTGCCTTCATTATCACAGCACTGGGGCTATATACCATAGCATGTGGGTATTGAGGCCATTCATCACTGATCCTGCCACACTGAGGATTGTGAGTGAAATCACTGGCACTTGACAGTGAGACTGTGAGACATGACCATGGTGCGTTCCTTTCTCTTGATGCAGGTTGTAAAGTACAACTCTGAACAATATAATTCTTTATCGCCTACAAAAATATTGATTGTAAAATTTTCCTAGCCCAGATATACTGCATTTGTAAAAGTTGTATTCCAAGAGAGTCATTTGAGATGTTAATAAAAGTTTACATTGAAGATACTCACTTTTCTACATACAATTCTTCCTGGACCACGAATAGTTAAGAGTACCTTGCATTCCTTTTCTATCCAGAAACTGTATAGTGTTACATAGCTTTCTAGGTGCTAGAGAAGAATTTTTCCACTTATATTTTCTGAGATGATGCAACTGTCCATTGTAGCTGCTCATCTCTGCTACAATGAAATGTGAAATGTGGCTGAAAGTACTGAGCAACTGAGTTTTTTAGTCTTATTATCACAAATTCAGATAGCTGTATTTGGCTAGTCAGTACCATATTGGCAGTATAGCTCTTGAGATACAATGGTTAATGACAATGATAATGGTTAATGGGAATTTAGACTTATGCTATGATATCCCTGGACTCATTTAAGAACTTTATTCTACAATAACCCCACTTTAACCTTCCCAACAGTCTTTAAAGATTGTATCACTGCCTGTTTTTTTGTTTCTCCTTCTTCGGATGCAAACATCTATCTTGTATCTGTCTCACCAATGCATTATGGAAGTAATCGCTTGTTTGAGTTCACAGAATAGGGAGTTTTTTGACTTAGAATGAATCATGCCTCATTTCACCCATACCTGACTTAGATGGTATTTAGATGAGAGTGTACTTTAAAGTTGTTGTTAGAATGAGTTGAGACTGTTGGGGCTATGGAGTGGAATGGATGTATTTTCTGTGAAATAAGGACATGAATTTGGGGAGGATAAGGGTAAAATGCTGTACACTGAATTTCATTCCTAGAAGTTTGCCTGTAAACCATGTGATTGTGTTGGGAACAAGTACTCTGAGGTGACTGAGGTTAAATAAGGTCATAAAGGTGGAACCCTGATCCAAGAGAACTGCTGACATCATAAAAAGAGCCCGAATCATCAACCATCTCCTTCTCCACATTGTGAAGACAAAGCCAGAAGATGAGTATCTGAAGCTTGGAAGTCAAACCTGCTAGAACCCTCACTCCAGAAGTTCAGCCTCCAGAACCAAGTCAGTCACTCGGTATCATTTCTGGACCCTGAGCAGTTTGAAATCTCCCATCTTGCTATTCTATTTCTGTATCATGACTCGCCCTCTCCCCTGATACTTTCTCTAGTCTAATTGTAATAACTGTCAAGTCTAATTTTCCCAAGATAACTTCCCATTACACAGTGCTTTGTTTCTTCTGTTTCTTAACTTACTCTGTTTTCCTTTCAAATGCGTTTTGCTCAGATACTGCCCATGAGGTCGGGGCCATCTTAAGTTTTACTTCCTTGAACTGCTTCATTCCTAATGCCACACCCTCTCCCATGTCCTAAATTCCCACATAATTTAGTCTGTGGTGTTTCTTGCTTTTTAGTTTGATTTCTTTAACTGCTTGACATTTTTCAAGGGGTAGAATTTGTTTTGTTTTGCTTCTTAAGCTGGGAGATCTCTTATTTATTGTGTACCTTATACATGCTAGGCAAGCATTCTGCCATTGAGCTCTATCCCCAGACCTAGTAGGACTTTTTCTTCATAGTATTAGTCTGAAATTACATTAATTCTGCTCAGAGAAAATTCACTTACTCTGAGGCCAGTAGTATTTATTGAATTAATTATATATTACAATTTATATCAAATATATCAAGCCTTGTAATTTGAAAAATGGTGTGCAGAGTAAGTCTTTTTAAAAAATTTTAAAAGTCATTCCTTTTATTTTTATGTGTTTTGCCTTCGTGTATATATGTGTACCATGTGGTACCTGTGGTGGTTAGAACAGGGCTTCGGACCCCCTGGAACTGGAGTTACAGATGGTTGCACACCACCATGTGGGTGCTGGGAATCGAACCTGGGTCCTCTGCAGGAGCAGCAAATGTTCTTAACCACTGAGCTGCTCTTCAGGCCCATGTACTGAATAAATCTTGTCCTTGGATATTGTGCTAAAACTTAGAACAGACACTTCTTTAAAAGAGTAAGTCGTGTTGTGGTATTTACCTAGTTTCCTAACTAGTGTAATATACACTTCTTTCTAGTGACACTTTTAGCCTTCTCAAATGGGATGCAAATAAGAATAATTTGAGAGTGTATTATTTCAGAAGTTCCTTTGAGGGTTTTTATGTCTCCAGTTCTTTTTATCAATGGGACAATCATAGTACAATACATAGTACAATACATAGTACAAGAAATATTGAAGAAATATTGATATGTATTCTTGTTGACTTTGTTAAATTGTGCTCTATAGAACATTTTTACAGAGTCTTGATAGAATTTATAAAATATATTTAACTGCTTTTTCTTTGTTGTAATTATTTTAAAGTTTCTTGTGGGATGCTGATTATTGTGAAACTGGCACAGGGGATTGTAAGTGTATCTTCTCAGCAGAATTGCGATTGCACAGTTAAATCCAGGCTTAATGTAATGTTGCTGAGCAAGTTCAGTGTGTTGCATATTAGTTGTTGATTAATAACCCATTGGCAGTAGAATGATGGCAGTGTTATTTCTAGGCAGGCGTGTGCCTCAAGCTGCCAGTTTTCCTGTGGCTTCTTGATTTCTTTATCCCTTATCCAGCTGCTCTTCTGCTCTTGCCATATTTGCCCTCTGGCTCATAGGATAGCTGCTCAGCTTCCCCTGAGACTGCTGTTAATGCTTCCTTTTTATTCTGCTGGCTGGAATGCACTTGGCATCTTCAAGCTCAAGCCTCTTCTCTCTCCTTTTTCAACAGACACCAGGCACTTAAGTAGCACTTTCAGCCTCCACCAGTTATCAGTAGTAGCTTTCAACCCCTCATTTCTGGTCTGGTAACTCAGCACAAGGTCCCAAGAGAGCTTGACTAAGCCAATTTGCCCCCTCTTCCTCCTTCTTCTGTCTGTCCATCTTCCTCTTTTCTTCTTCCTACTTATCCATTTCCTTTTCTTTTTTTTCTTCCTCTCTTTTTAATCTCCCAGTTGTGTTTTCTCTGCTTTAGTACAGTAGATGCCACAGAGTCGGGCAAGTTATTTGTAGTGGAAAATAAAACAACAGTAAATTTATAAACTAATAAGTTTGTCCGTCATTTAACTTGTTCCACTAAAAAAAAAAAAAAAGTTTTATTTCCTTTTTTATCTTCTTGCTCCTGTGGGGCTATAAAGATTCAATATAATTAATTTATAGGTATGACTTTTGGGGTTTTGGCTTACATATAAACAGATATGAATATATTTACATGGGCCTACTTGTTCAAGGTGATCTGCAATGCAAGAGAAGGTAAAACCTTTCTTAGCAAATGCTGGAGAAAAGACAAGTCTCTTCTATTTTAGCATCATGACTCACTCTCCCCCAGTACCTCCTCTAGTCTAATTGTAATAGCTGTCAGATCTAATTTTCCAAAGATAACTTTACATTACACAGTGCTTTATTTCTCTTGCTTCTTATTCTTTTCTATGTTCAACTTTAAATTTTTATTCTATTTCAAGTTTATTGTTCTCTTTTTGTCTAGAGTGGTTAGAGTATACAGTTATTTTTTTCAAACTCTCTTCTGTATATTCCATGAATGTTCATTTTTTTCATTTTTAAGTAATGATTTGTAAACTTTCAGAGATTTGTAATCTAAGATTTATGCCATCAAAATCAGAAAATAAGATTATAACTTTGGGCTTAGAGGTCCAGAATAGTAACCGAGCTCTGTGGGGCTCAGCCATTAACTGCATGAAGTCTAGAGGTTGTTCCAAACGCCTGCCAGAGAGACACATGAAAAGTTCATGTTAGTAGTTACAGATCAAAACCAGTCATTGGAATACTATAGCCTTTTCTTTCTTTGCTCCTTAATATTTTAGTTCTTTCCTCTTAAAAAAAAAATCTATGTTGTTTGTGGTTTATAAATCTAGACACATGAATACTCATTTTCTATAGTCTGATCAAACTAAAATAGTAATCTGATTAAACTCAGAAACTTTTGTACTGTATCTCCCCAAGCAAGTCTTTATTTTAAAAGTACAAAATTCAGTATCTCGTTTACCATAATTCTCTAGATGTGTCCTTGTTTAGTGTGGGGGTTTAATGCTGGGTTTCTATTTAAGGAAGCTTCATGCTGCAAGAGCATTTCAGAGCCACAGGGAGGGAGGCTCATTCTGTCCTGTTCCTTTGCAGAGGGAGGGAGAAGTAAAGGGTGGGGCAGGAGGGGAGGCCCTGGTGATCACATTCCTAAGTAAATGAATGTTCTGTGTTTAAAGCACAGACTACACTATCTGTGGTGGTTTGGTTGATAATGTTCCCCGTAAGCTCAGATGTTGGAATATCTCTGGGTGATAGAAATGTTGGGTAGGTGAAGGAGATGTGGCCTTGTTGGAAGAAATAAGTCACTAGGAATGGTCTTTGAGGTTTCAAAAGTTTCATGACATTTCCAGTGCACGTTCTGCTTTCTGTTTGCAGTTCAAGATGAGAACAAATTCTTGGCTGCCATATCTTTACTTCCCCATCCTAGACTCTAACTCCCAGGAGCGTAAGCTTAAATAAACTCTTCTCTACGCTGTCTTGGTCATGTGTTTATCACAACAGTAAAAAGAATAACTGATACGATCTTTCTTTGTGCTAGTATTATAGAACAATGTACAAAGACATCATTAGAGATGATTGCATCTGCTTTTTAAGCTGCACACATTACTACCTTACTACCTACCTTTCCACTACCTCTGAGGCAGATGTGTGGATAATTTGAATTTTCACAAATTCTATAAAGTCTTATTTTAATTTAAGGCTATATTTAATATTTCTGCCCTGACTGTGGAGGCTGGAGAGGTGATTAGCCATTACAAGCACTTTTTGCTCTTGCAGAAGACCTAAAAGTTTCCAGCTCCCACATGGCGGCTCACAGCCATCTGTATCTCCAGTTCTAGGGGATTCAATATCCTTTTCTGACTTCTGTAGGAACCAGGCACACCCACACTTGGTATGCATACATACATGCAGGAAAAACACTCATACACATAAAATATTCAAAACCCAGAAAACTGATTCTGGGTGTTTACAGAGCAGGACTTGGAGAATTTTTCATTAAACTCCATAGATGATTCCAAGCTAGATGGATTAATCTCTTCACTTAGTTCAAGAAGAAAGTAATATATGGGAGAAAGAAAAACTGCTGACTGATGAAGGCTAACTGGCAGATATTATCCAGAGTGGAGTTGAATGATCCTTGTCTAACCCTGGTTGATGTCAGCCCCATGCTACCTAGGAATGGAGTTATGGTCTTTACTTGTTTCACTAAATATGGACTTGGTGGCTTGCCTTCTGTTTTGACTTCATGTACATGACTGTGGCAGTATAATGTCCAGTGATGTGTGGACGGTGTTAGGATACAAAATTAAAAGGCAGGCATATTTTGTTGCAGTTAGTTAGTGCAACTAGGGCTAATTTTTACAAAAAAAATGCATTACTTACCTAGCCATGCATCACTGGGATGTAAGCTAGGAATGGTTACCAGGAATGGTGAGAGTTTGGTATTGTTTTGAGCCATATCTAACATAATTTTTTTCAGTCAGTAGTATAGTGTTGTGGTTGTTTTTGCTAAATTTATTTTTTAAAAATAATTTTTAATTTTTAATTTTATATTATATTTATTTATAATTTTATTTACTTACACTGTATAGCAGAGGGTGACCTTGAACTCCTAACCTTCCTGTCTGTAGTTCTCAAGTCCTTGGATTATAGATGTGTAGTAATATACCTGTTCTTTTACCTTTTTTTTTTTTTTTAAACTTTGAGACCTACTTGTTACCATAATGTGTACTTCTCTCAGTTTGAAAGGAAGTGGCTTTTATGGAACTGGACCTATATAACCCAACACTCATTTTGTCCCAGCCATTTAAATCAAATAACTATTTTCTTTTTTTTTTTTTTAATCTTTCATTAAAAGTCTTTTTTTTAAAAAATTTTATTTTATTTTATTTTACAATACAACTCAGTTCTACATATCAGCCACGGATTCCCTTGTTCTCCCCCCTCCTGCCCCCTCCCCTTCCCCCCAGCCTACCCCCTATTCCCACCTCCTCCAGGGCAAAGCCTCCCCCCCCCCCCCCGCCCCAGGACTGAGATCAACCTGGTAGACTCAGTCCAGGCAGGTCCAGTCCCCTCCTCCCAGGCCGTGCCAAGCGACCTTGTATAAGCCCCAGGTTTCAAACAGCCAACTCATGCAATGAGCACAGGACCCAGTCCCACTGCCTGGATGCCTCCCAAACAGATCAAGCCAATCAACTGTCTCACCCATTCAGAGGGCCTGATCCAGTTGGGGGGCCCTCAGCCATTGGTTCATAGTTCATGTGTTTCCATTCATTTGGCTATTTGTTCCTGTGCTTTATCCAACCTTGATCTCAACAATTCTTGCTCATATAAACCCTCCTCTTTCTCGCTAATTGGACTCCTGGAGCTCCACCCGGGGCCTAGCTGTGGATCTCTGCATCCAGTTCCCTCAGTCATTTGATGGGGTTTCTAGCACGACAATTAGGGTGTTTGGCCATCCCATCACCAGAGTAGGTCAGTTCCGGCTGTCTCTCGACCATTGCCAGCAGTATCCAGAATATATAAGGAACTCAAGAAATTAGACGTCAAAATGCCCAACGGTCCAATTAAGAAATGGGCTATAGAACTAAACAGAGAATTCTCAACAGAGGAAACTCAAATGGCTGAAAGACATTTAAGGAATTGCTCAACATCCCTAATTATCAGGGAAATGCAAATCAAAACAACTCTGAGATACCACCTCACGCCTGTCAGAATGGCTAAGATCAAAAACACTGAAGACACCTTATGCTGGAGAGGATGTGGAGCTAGGGGAACTCTCCTCCACTGCTGGTGGGAATGCAAGCTTGTACAACCACTTTGGAAATCAATATGGCACTTTCTTAGAAAACTGGGAATCAATCTCCCCCAAGATCCAGCTATACCACTCTTGGGCATATACCCAAGGAATGCCCAATCATACCACAAGAGCACTTGCTCAGCTATGTTCATATCAGCATTGTTTGTAATAGCCAGAACCTGGAAACAACCTAGTTGCCCTTCAACTGAAGAATGGATAAATAAAATGTGGTACATACACAATGGAATACTACTCAGCAGAGAAAAACAATGACATCATGAGGTTTGCAGGCAAATGGATGGATCTAGAAAAAATCATCCTGAGTGAAGTAACCCAGACTCAGAACTATTTTCTTTTATTGTCCTTTTGGTTTTTCAAAATAGGGTTTCTCTGTGTAGCCCTGACTGTCCTGGAACTAACTCAGTAGATCAGGCTGGCCTCTAACTCAGAGATCTGTCAGCCTTCAAGTAACATTTTTTAAGCATAAATTTGATTTTTATCTGCTAATATTTCTAATTGAGGAATTTTTGTAGCTAAGTATTTAAGGATGAATTTTGGGTAGACAAAGTATATGTAAGAAATTATTAATATAAAAGTAATAGGAATAGATATTTTAGTGAATTTATATTCTGAAGCTGACATTTTCTCTTTTCTAAGTAATTGCTGATGTACTTGCTAATCATATGTCTGACATTATTACCATTCTTTTTGTAGACATTTATAGTTAGACCAGGTTTTGTTTCTTACATCTGTGTTAAACCTACCTTGAATGCTGGCAGTACATTACATTGACCAGAACTATTTCAGGTCTCTCTTAGCTGTCTGTAAGGTAGTCACACTTCTCTTCTCTGTCTCTTGCCCGTAAAGGTCACACACAAGTCGCCTTATCTGCTCCCTGTGTTACCTTGCATTCTACGTCTTGACATTATTTATATTGAAGTTGTGATTTGTGTATGGACTTCCCTTTTAAAAACTTGATCAGAGAGTTTACATTCATCATAGCTATAGACAATTAAGATCTTTACCATTAAAGCACTTTAAAAATAATAAAAATCCATCAATAAAAGTGCTTTTCATTTTCATATAGAGGAATAGTGATTTACTCAAGTACAGAAGAAATCAAGACCACAAATGGGGAGTCTATGAAAAGCAGTTGCTATGGCATGCCTTTTAGGTGAGGTTGTTATCCAGTCAAGCAAAGGCAGTAAGTGGGAAAAATCCACTTAATAGTAAAGTATGTTATTACTTACACGATTTTGAATACTATTCAGAATAACAAAATATGACAGATTTAGAAAGCTTGTACTTACAATGTATTTTATTTTATGTGTATGGGTGTTTTGCCTACATGTATGTCTGGGCACCACTTGTGCGTCTGGTACCCTCAGTGACCAGAAGAAGGTGTTGGATCCATGGGAACGTGAGTTACTGATGGTTGTAAGCCACCATGTGAGTACTGGGACTAGAACCCAGGTCCTTTTGAAGAGCAGTGAGTGCTCTTGACCACTGAGTCATCTCTCCAACCCCACAGTACTTGAATTATTTTTTAGTCAGGTGGTGTTAAGTGCCAAATAGAGGTTCCATTGTGTACATATAAGAATGAAGACAGACAGACACTTTCAAATAGGTATAGAACAGTGATCTAAATGAATGTGATAAATTCATAGCTCCTATAAATGAAGCATTAGTTTACAATCATGATTAATTGCTCACATTATTTACAATGGCTTGTGTTATAATCCCTGACCTATGATCTCCTAAATCGGCATGTTTCTTAGAGCAACTTGCTGTACAGTTTGTTTATTTTAGGTATTTGAGTTTTCTCTTCTTCTACATCTAGAATTAAAACATTTCTTTGCTCCCAAGAATTTTTAAACAGGTCCTATTTGTTTCATCCACTACATAGAACAAACGTTCTTAGTTTATTTTGTAAACCTGTTTACTACATATCATATGAATGTTAGCATAAATAGTTAATCATGGGTCTGGATTTCTACTTGTAAAACATTGTATGAACTAATGTAGTTTTTCTGTTGTTTGTTATTGGTAGAATATACTGAGACAAATACGTCACTCTAAGCATTTAAAGCATTTTAACTAAACCTTATAATATTTCTGCCCAAAAGTTGTTAATGAAAATTAGCATTAACTTTAACCAATAAAAATTAGGAGTACACAAACAGATTTATCTCTATTAAATTAATAATATTAATGTTAATATTATGAGTTAAAATCATGGCCAAAGAACCCATAGCAATTATAAGTTAAATTGGTATAATACTAATTTATAAATAGCTTTAATGTCTTAGTCCTCCTTTGAGCTCCATAATATGTGCGTGCGCTCTCTCTCTCTCTCTCTCTCTCTCTCTCTCTCTCTCTCTCTCTCTCTCTCTCTCTCTCTCAGAGGTTTTTTGTGAGAGGGTTTCTCTGTGCGGCCTTGGTTATCCTGGAACTCACTCCGTAGACCAGGCTGGCCTTGAACTCACAGAGATCCACCTACCTCTGCCTCCCAAGTGCTGAGATTAAAGGTGTGTACCACCCACCTGGCTATTCCTTCTCTTTGTTGTTGAGCTGGGAATTGAAGTTATGGCCTCCTGTATACTGGACAGATGCTCTATTGCTCTGAGCTGTGCTCTAACCCTTCCTAATGCTCTCTTGAGAGTGGGTGCAAGCTAGAAGTTCAGAAAAGACAATAGGCAAGATTACAGAACTATTAAGAATCAAAAGTTCATTCACATTTCCAGATCCCAGTCCATTACTTTTATTCTATTCTTTCTATAATGTACAGTATACTTTGCAGACTCAAGGCAGTTTTCACATACCTAATTTGAACTTTATTAAAATTGGATACCCACGTATTACAATGTAATTGAATTCTACCATCTATAAAAGCAAACTCAAAATAGATCAAATATCAACAAAGACCTCAAATCATAAGATTCTTAGATAAAACCCAAGGTGAAGTGTCACGATTTTCCGTGATGCCTTAGTAAGTAAAGATGCCTGATGATCTGAGTTTGATGGAAAGAGAAAAATTGACTCCTGAAAGTTGTTTTCTTATCTCAACCCCTTCAGGGTGGCGTACATGCATGCACATATGTGTACAATACACACAAATATATTTTCACTTATTTTTTAAATTGAAAATGGATTTTTTTCATACAGTATGTTCTGATTACAGTTTCCTCTAGCTCCCCCCTGTTCTCCCCACATCCACACCGATGGAAATCCACATCCTTAGTTTCTCTCATTAGAATACAAATTGGCATCTAAAATAACATTGTTGTTTGTGTGAAAATGACCCCCATATGCTTATAGGGAGTAGCACTATTAGGAGGGGTGGCCTTGTTGGAGTTGGTGTAGCCTTGTAGGAGGAAATGTGTCACTGGGAGTGGGCTTTGAGGTTTCAAAGGTTCAGTCAAGGCCCAGTGTCTCTCTCTCTTCCTACTACCTGCCAATCCAGATATAGAACTCTCAGCCTACATGCCACCATGCTTCCTGTCATGACAATAATGGACTAAACCTCTGAACCTGTAAGCCAGCCCCAATTAAATGTTTTTCTTTATAAGCATTGCAGTCAGTGATCATAGTGTCTCTTCACTGCATTAGGACATTAATTAAAACAGAAGTTGACACCAGGAGTGGGGTATTGCTGAGGGTGATTTGAACTGCGAGACCCCAGCTCCAAAGGTTTCAGAGGAGAAGAATATTAGTATGTGGCCTAGAGATCGTTCTTCTGATATTTTGGGGAAGAATGTGGCTGCTTTCTACCCTTATCCAAAAACATCTTCCTGAGGATAACTTGAAGAGTTATGGATTAACAGCTTTGGCAGGGGAAATTTCTAGAAAGCCCAGTATTGACTGTGTTACTTGGTTATTAGTGGACACACTTATGCAGATTTATGATGAAAAGGAGCAAGCTGACCAAGGTAAAATACAAAATGTACATTTTGAGGAGAAAAGGAGCACCAAGAAGTGTAAACAGATTAAAGAAAAGCCTGATGCTAGTAGAATAAAGAGAGTGGTGACCTCAGAGCAAGACTCCACCCAGCTAAACTTCCAATTTGTGAAGAGGAATTTTTAAAAAGTGAAAAGAAATTAAGGGCCCAGTGTGGTGGTGCACACCTTTAATCTCAGCATTTTGGAGGCAGAGGCAGGTGGATCTCTGTGAGTTCCAGGCCTGCCTGATCTAAGATTCTCAGTGGGGATATGCTGAATTGAAGTATTGCTTTAATGTGGAAGATCTGTTCTTCAGATAGTCTCAGGTAACAATGACAAGTTTCCAGGTAATCATAGGAAAAGGTAACATAGCACCAAGAATTGGATTGAAATCCTGTCTTCTGAGGAGTTGGAACCGCCAGCTGAGCTCTGTGTTCCCCTCGGTTCAGGTTCTATCCTGATCAGTCTTCTCAGTGAAGAAAAGATCTCAGGATTTACTTAATGTTTTTAAAAGTTGCTTTTGTAAATCTCAAGGATCAACAAACAAGGGCTCATGAAACAAACGAGTCTCCTGCCTGTGCTGTAATTGAGCTTTGTTAGAATACAGCCGTGGTAGTGTTTATGTCTGTCTGTCTTTCGGCTATAATGACAGAATAACTGTAATGGTGATCACTTGGAAAACCTAAAAACATTAATATCTGTGCTTTTATAGGAATATGTACCAACTCTGAGTTAAAGCATAGTTAATATATAACAAAAAGAAGCATAAAACTAAGTCTCCCAAAAAGCTGATTTAAAAAAAAAATCCTAAGATTATGTAATGAAATCTCCAGTGTAGTGGCTAACCTTGATTACCAATCTGATTGAATAGAGAAAAGCCTAGGAGATCAGTAAAGACACCTATGGGTGTGTCAGAAAAGGCATTACAGAGACAGTGAGAGTTCTCACCAGCTGGTGTATACAGCCTGATGCTAGGGGCCACATAGCCCCAGAATAGCTATGAATGTGGCTCAACACAAAATTCTAAACTTACTCTGAAAACATTATTATTTTAGCCAGGCGATGGTGGAGCATGCCTTTAATCCCAGCACTCAGGAGACAAAGGCAAAAAGATCACTGAATTCGAGGCCAGCCTGGTCTACAGAGTGAGTTCCAGGATAGCCAGGACTGTTACACAGAGAAACGGTGTCTCAAAGAACAAAAACAAAAACTTACTGTTTTTCTTTTTTGTAATTGGAGTGCTTATTTCTCGTGTGAACTTTGTAGAGGACAGTACCACTTTACAGTGTTAAAGGTTTGACATGCCTAATTGGATCCAAATTTAAATAAGCTATTGGAAGGTGAGCAGTTTAACTGTGGAAGGTAGAGCCTGTTTGGAGGGAGTGAATTACTAGGAGTGTATCCATGGAGGCTCTGTCTGACCCAGGCCCAATCTGCTTCCTGTCCACCATGATGTGACTTATTCTGCCATAATGGCAGAAACTCCTAAAACCATGAGCAAAATAAATCTCTCCTCATTCATTACTGTCAGGAATTCTGTCACAAAGATGCTAAAATATGCACAATTACACTACTGGCTTCGGATGGACATCTAGCCAGTTTGAAAAGTTCTTATTTCCATCTCCAGCTCTAAATTCTGCCATTTTTGTTATGTGATTAGTCTCTTAGGAAGTAAACCAAAGGACTTACTTCAGTGTGTGCCAGCGTACCAGAAGATCTCGTCACTCATTGAATTGAATCAAGTGTATTCTGTACTTCCAAATCAATTTCAAACTAGTCTACCTTTTCAAAGTATACTTCCCTCTCGGGCTTAAATCAACGTGTGACTCCAGCATTTCTAATTGCATTTATGTTATTAAGAAGGTAGAAAAGGATCAATTATTGGATACTGATTTATTGATTTATTTAGTGATTTACTTAAAGCACTGTTTGTACTTCTTATCTTGGCAAGCATGACTTCGTTTGCTACCTGGAACAGAATGAGCTAGAGAACTAGCTAAAACAATGGGTCCTTGCCCTGAACAACCTGCTGACTGCCATGTATGTTCTATAAAACTTCACTTGCTTTGCCTGCCCCACATTGTGGTTTTAGAATGTAAATGAGAAAAAAAAAAAAAAACTGGACCCAGCATTGAAGCCTTTCAGGAGATGCCCTGGCTTCAGTCCACCAGTGACATCTCCTCTTCCACTCTCATGGTTTTGGGAGTGCTTATTCCAGAAATATTCCCGCAACAATTATAGTTTATAAACATCCAGAGGAAGTAGAATGTTGTATTTAGTTTTAAGTAAATGAAAATGAAAATCACATGTTTCTTTGGCAAAAATAATGTCATGAAAATGATGTTATCTTTCTTTGGCAGGCTTTTTCGTAGCTCAGGGTATTACTGTTATAATAATATCATCAGTCATAAAAGAAGCAGGTGATTTGGCTCTGTTGTCCATGAAGTGAATGAAGGAAGGCCCTCTACATTTTCCTTAGCCAGGATTACCTGGCTTTGTTTGAACACTTAGTTGACAGGTGTATGTGAGTGCCTTGTGTGAGGGGGGTGTAAAAGAAGAGGGTGCTGATGCCTTTACTTCATGAGACCAAGAACTGGGTGCAAAAAGTGAATAATTTGTTTTTCCTCCTCTAGCTGCTCCCCTTCCCTGTTTCTGGTGTATAATAAGTGAAGTCACATTATTGGAGACCTTTGGTGGGTGTCTGTGAGCATGAAATCTCAGTTTGATTCTAGCAAAGGAAAGCACATGAGCAGAAAAATTCAGAAGAGAGATGGTTACTTTGGGCAACAGTAAAATAATGAATTACTGAGACTTTAGAAACCATGAAGGCAGTTTGAGGTCAAAGATTGGAGAGCAGTGAATCTGTGATAAAGAGTGGCATTTACCCTTAGTAGTAACAAGAAGCTCGTAAGAGTTTTGTGGGAAGAGCAGAGTGACTGGAGTTCTGATGTAGGAGATGAATTGTGGGCATGTCATAGTGGATTGAACAGAGTAGAGACGTGGAAGGGTAGTGGCAGTGTGAGTGTCTCAGAGAAAATACTGAGGTATCTTTTGTAGGCTTCTGTATCTGAATAGAAGTGTTTGCTTCCATGTGACTGCAGGATAGTGGTGAGTTTAACGTAAGTAGGAAATCAGGAGGAGGAAAAAGAATTTGGAGAATGAATGTTACCATTGAACAGACAGGTTCAGCTCTTGGTGTCATCCCCTTGACATGGAAGCCAAACAATTGTAGCTGTGGCTGTAGAGCAGAATTACAGACTGGTAGCTGTGGTCATCCTCTTTATCTGGAATTATTTTTATTCCCCCTCACTCTTAGCTACTACATTGACTTACTTTCTCTCTCAGCATTTGGAAACTATTAAGTAACTTCTAGCTTTAGAAACTGTTCAGTCTCTCTTTTTTAACTTGCTTTGAACAAAATTTCAGCTGTCTACTATTTTTTCAGTTTTATTATAATTTATTTACGTGTTAACTTAATTATTTCTTGTTCTTGCTTGGGCTCATTCTGTATCCTGAATTTAAGGATTTGCATTTTAATAGTTCTTGGAAATTCTCAGTCATTAATACTTTGGTATGATCTTTCCCCCATAATTTATTCATGGTAGAATTTCTTTAGGGTGTATGTTGGACCTTCTCCTTCTACCTTCTATATCTATAAAATTCTAAAAGCAAACACATTATCTTTCCTTTATAGGAACGTAATACCTTTGGCTCCAGTTAATGTGCTTTTCATTCAGGTTTAGAAGCTGTGCACCAGAAGCTAGAAAGACCAAATACATCTTTATTTTACAGTTTCATCTTTAGAAGTTTTATCATATTCTGGGGCTTGAACTTAGGGTTTCATACATGTGTTCCCACTGAGCAACACTACTAGTTCCTTGACCTCTTATTGTTTAATTTATAATTTCAGTCTAACCTATCAGTTTTCTCATATTTTTAGATCATTACTTTTCACCTATTTGAAATCTAGAAGTTATTGTTTGTTTAAACTTGGTGGCTGCTTTCAATTCCTTGAAATTCTGTGTAGTTCTTTATCAAATTAATTTTAATCCCTTTACTTTTTCTTTTTATACTCATATTCTTAATATAGATATGTCCCTTTTTCAAAGCTGGCCAACTGTTTCTAGAGCAGTTTTAGAAGAAGCTCATGGGATGCTCAGAGTTGTCATATGTGCTTCCCTTCCCCTGTCCCCATTCTCCCTACTGCTACAATCTTGTTGGATGTGCTATTTATTACAATATGAGTCTTGGTAGCCAAAGTGTGTAGTTTACATTTGGATTCACAAATGCATAGGCACATCTCTACCATTATAGGATCATACAGAATGGTCTCACCACTATGAAGACCCCTTGGGTACTATTGTCTGTTTTTTCACCTCACTGCCACCCCTAGGATCCCTGGCAACCACTGCTCTTTTTATTGTTTCCATAACTTGGGCTCTGTCCAGCCTATTGTGCAGTCAGAATCACACAGTATATAACCTTTCAGATTCACTTCCTTTGATTAGTAATATGTATTTGAAGTTCTCTCTGTCCTTTGAGGTAGCTCATCTCTTTTTATCAGCAATGATATTCCATCACATGGGAATCCTACAGTATATCATTGACCAGGTCCTAAAGGACACTTTGGTTGTTTCTAAGTTTAACACATGTGAATAAAAATTCTTAAATATTCAAGTGCAAGTTTTCCAGTATAGATGCTTTCTTTTTGTTTGGTTAAATGTCAAGGAATAGTTGGTAGATCAGATGGAAGAGAATATTTAATTCTGTAAGAAATTGCCAAACTGTCTTCCACTAAACAATATTATTCCAATTAACATCATTCTTTAAATTTAATGTTTGACTGATAGATAACAGCATATCATTGTAAGTGTTAATGAGGTTTTATGTAATATTTAGATAGATGTGTAGTTAAATAATGTTTACTTACATAATTTTTAATTCGGGTTAAAATATTTATTTCCTCAAATATTTATGGCTTCTTTATGGTAACACCATTTAGATTGCTTTCTTCTTTCTTACATAGTTTATGGCAGTAACCAAAAATGTAAATTTTAATGTATTATTGAGTTACTTTTCATCACTATGACGAAATACTTGACTCATGATCTCAGAGGTCTGAGTTCGTCCTCACTTAGCTCCATTGGTTCTGGTCTTGTAGTGAGGCAGAATATCTTGACAGGGATCATGTGTTGGAATATAATGGCTCCCATCATGATAGGAAGAAGACAGGGAGACAGAGAGGAAGTTTCCAAACACAAAATACACTCTTCTAAAGCATGCCTCAGTGACCTATTTCCTCCAACCAGGTCCCACATCCTCACAAGCCTATTTAGCCTGAACTCAGCAATGGATTAGCCTGAAGATAGAATTAACTATCTCATGACTTAGATAACACTCAGTAGCATCCAAGTCTGGGGGTCAAGCTTTCAACATAGAAACTTTTTGTGAGGACATGTTATATCTAAACCATCACATGTGTTGTTTAATTTAAGACCCTGTTGTCACAGTAGAGGAATTAAGATAGCTAAGACAGAAGTGGAACAGACATGAAGAAAGCACTATGGGACAGTTCCAATGGACAAGTGTAATCACCATCAAAAAAAACTCAAGAAAATACTAGCATCAGAATCTGCATATAAGACTTAGAAAAATATTCCAGAGCTCCTTTTAAAATGCAGGCTTACCAGTGCTCTTAGCTGGGTCAGCATTGGAAGTAAAAACACGTACACCAGCACCTTTCAGAGAGTTGGATTCTGACAAACATGTGACCATTTTGTCTTTGTATGTTTACACATGACGGGTTTGTGTTTTTATATTTTACTTTTCATATGCAGGACATTTAGCTTCTATGTCCAAAAGGTCTAAAAGCTCTATCAGTCAGAACACACGTAAAATTTTACACAAGAAGCCTTTTATTATTTTGCAGCTCTTTTCATCTCCTAGCAATACATAAAATAAAGGTCTTCCGTCTACAAAATTAGTATAATTATGTTATGTTTATGTGTCCTGGAGTTGCTACCACAGTTTCTAAATACTTTGTACACATTCCCTTTACCTAGGAGAAGGCACATGGACTGTGTTCCTTTTCCCATGCTCTCAGCTAGAGTGCATCAGGACAGTTCCTGCTGGCTGTATTAGTAATGACAAAGTCTGGAAGATAGGTACATTTTTAAAGATTTGGTTTTAGTTATGAGGATGTGGGGGGTCTGTTTGTAGATGTGTGCACAGGACCTCAGATGCCCATCTGAGCCCCCTGGAGCTGGAGTTTACAGGTGGTTGTTAGCTACATAATATATGGGTGCTGGGAATTGAACTCAGATCCTTTACCACTGAGCCATCTCTCCAGCCCCAGATATATACATTTTTATTGAGCATATTTAATGGCACTTTTAAAAATCTACTGCCAGTTGAGAAGTGAAAAAATAAATGTTATTACTTGACAATAAAAAGAATATCACTTCGTATGTGGTCCTCTAGTGACATCCATCTCTTATTTCAGTACCTACATTTGGGCCTGTTATTCAGTAAGTCTTCAAACATATTCCATCACCTAGAGATACTGAGTGTGAGAACTAGTGTTTAAATGATCGGACTTAAGGTTCAATTACCTAAAATAATAAATACAGAGCTGGATTTCAGCTCTCAGCTTCTGAATCCCCAGGCCTTTCTTTCTACAGTCCACACACCACCAGATATTTGAACATTTAAGAAAGTTTATTCTGTTCTCAGGCTGTGTGCCAGAGAAACTGAATACGGTAAACAGAGAGACATCCACCCCGTTACCGCAAGCAAGAGGAAGAAGACACTTAGATAATGCAGTAATGTTTTTGCAAGTGTACATAAGAAGCTCTTTTTAGAATATGTTTTTTCTAAATTGCTTGACTTCAGCCATGTGTAAGTTAAACAGGATTTAGTTCTCAGTATTTTCCTCCTCTAGAGCTGTCTTTCCAGAAAGGATGATTAAGTGAAATATAAACATGGAGAAGAAAAGTAGACTGCTTTCCAAACATTTTAGTGATTTGTTTCTTAAATAAACAACTGATCATTGTTACCTCTATTGAAGATAAAGTGTCTCCCAAGATTGTTATATGATTAAAAGTGAATTTTGAGTATTATTTTATATTGATAGAGTTCAAATGTTCCAGTAATGGCTCTAATGGGTTCTTATTGAAATGTAATTCTCTGCATAGACTGTAAGCCTGTCCCCTGTCTTTACTTTCCAAAATGATGCTGTGATACCATGTAGTAAATTCAAGACAGCCTTTTTACCTTTAAACAAAATAATAAGAGTTTAATGGACAAACTGGTTTTACTATATAGTTTTTTTTTTCACTTTTAAAGAAGTATCTGAGCTTTGTAATCTGCGTGTATAAATAATGCTGCTGATGAGAACATTGTCTAAAGCTCTGATTATAAGCAGTGGGCTTCTCTAAAGGTTAAGTTATGAATTTAGGGGCATTGTGTTTCTCAGAGTGCCACATCAGCAAGAACACTGAAACCCAGAGCTTGCTTGGCACCTTGGGAGAAAGAGGGTTAACTTCCCTAGTCCTTAGTGGCTCAGTTTGAAGGATCCTCATGTTAATGAACTTTTTTTAAGTAGTATACAGTGGCCTTTTAAACTAATACACCATTTCTTAGTTGGTGAATTTTTAATATTGATGTTTCTCAAATTACAGAAAATAATCAAGTAGGTTCTATTGATCATGTTAAATATTTTGTGTTGCCTTTGTTAGTATTAAGCTCACCATCAACATTTATGAAGGGAATGTCTTTCACAGAATGAACGAATTAGCTAAAACACTGGGCTAGACAGATATCCTTCCCCTGCTTTTTATTGGAATGCCTTAGGTATAAGCAAATTACTTCATTTTGATTCTCGAAGCTGAGCTCCTAATAGCTTTTAAATTTATACAGTTTTTGTTTAGCTGTCAAAACATTTAATTATATCATGCCCAAAGGTGTAAAGCTGTCAAATAAATCCAAGTGTAGGCGTAAACATTTGCTAGGTTATTGTGCTACTATACCGTGGTTCCTGGAAGGCTGGTGAACCTGTTTGGGGGAGGGTGTGTGGAAGGACATTAACTCAGCAGGTACAGAACAACATTGGCCTGATGAATTGATGATTACTTGTAAAACAGCAGGTAGTAATGCCCCCAAGTCTTTGTAATTCTCCCCCCCCCCCCCGTCACACACACACACACACACACACACACACACACACACACTCACACACACACACCAGAAAGAACGATAAATTCTTTGCTCAGTTCACACTGTAAGAAAGCTAACTTTTTGTAAAAATAGTAACCTTTCTTTCCTTACCTCTGCCTTGTTCTTTGTGTTAAACATTCCCTCAGCCATGCTTCGCCTTCTCCTTATACTCTCTTTGCTATGGGAAGAATGATTCCAGTAGCACTTGGAAAGTATTGTAACCACTCAACAACTAATTACTATCAGTTTTGAGTTTTCTATGTAAAACATTCTTAAAGGGGAAAATTTGTTTTATTTTACTTCAGTAATTAACTGTCCCATAAGTTTTATAAAGTTAGTTTTATGACATCATTTGGAGGTAGAGTGTTAGCACAAATAAGAATGTAGACTTCTCAAATGCAAAATTCACCAAGAGGTAAGGGAGTAAAGTAAATTAGTTCTACTTTGAAGCTTTTATTTTCTTCCCCTTTCAAAATGAATGGGAAGGCCCTTGAGAGGCCCTTGAATGAAAGCTGCTTTTCATTAGAGCTACCAAATACCTACTTGAAAGAGTGGAGTTCTGACTGAACACCCACACAAGAGAAAGGGAAAGCTTCCTTTTCTCCTGCAGGACCATCAGCTAAATAGCTCTTGGCTTCTCTTTTCCAATCAGGTGGTTTCACATCAGAGTTAATTACTCCAGTCATTTATTCTAATCACCCTTCTCTTATGGCTAGCTGCATTCTGTCATGGGGTGGCATCTTTTGAAGCCAGTTAAGTTTGAAAACCACTGCAGGGTACTTGAGGCTCATTAGTGAGGCCTATCCATGCCTGGCTTTGGATTTGCTCCCTGATTAACTCTGCATCTCCTGGCCTTGCTCCCCCTCCCACCATCCCCCTACCCCCACTCTGCAGTCCTTCTCAAACAGGAATGTTTCAATTAACTCTTAGCATGCTGCCTGTCTTTTCACCTACATGTTTAGGAAAAATGTAAATGCTGTTGGTGCTACTCAGATCCTCGCTGGATCCTGACATTACAGCAGTATTCTTTGAGTGTGGTCACACTGCTCGGTGGAGACCCCACTAAGAAGAGTTATAGTTTTGAACAACAAAAGAGAAAAGTGGTAGTTTACGAAGTAAATACATTTGAGTTCTTGATCCAGTTCTCCTAACCCAGTAGTGATTCCAGCTCTGATTTTAAGCACTCTGTTTTGCCAGGTGACCTGGAGTTGTGGGGAAAGCTGTAAGACTCAAAACAGAGTTGCTCATTTTTCATTTAAAAACAACTGTCAGGTGTAATAGTTCAATTTAAAAGCAATTGTCAGATCACATGTAAGAGATACTAGAATCAGAAAACAAAATGTGTTACATTATTTTTAAAATGAAAGAAAAGCATAACTGTATTGAACAGTTGCCTTGGCACAGTTATATGAAAATATTTAAAACATTGTCCAAAAATTAACAACTACATATGTCTGGGTGGGTAAATGAATGTTTACCTAAATTGGAAGAGACATTTTTTTCCTCTTCTTTGCACACAACAGTTTGACTTGTAATAGTTTGTGTCAGGACAAAGTGTAAAACTTTCAATACATGAATCACAGTTCTGTAAGTTCCTAGTGTCCATAGATACTCACAGACAAGCAGGATGGATTCTCTTCTGCCCAGTAGCTCTTTTGTTTACTGGATCGCTGGTTTACCAAGAGCCTTTTAGGCTTAGCAGCCAACAGACATCCTGGGTTCTGTCTGTCTTGACCTGAAGACTTCTGATTAATATACAATAAAGATAATGAAAAGGCAGAGTATAAATTCTTACTCCATTCAATAAATATTTATCAAATGTCTACAATGTGCTCAGTCCCAAAGATGCAGATACATACAATCATGCCTTCTAGAATCCACATTCTAGCAAGAAGACAGAAATGTAAACTGTAATACAAGATGAAAGTATTAGTTTAAAGAAGTCATGTGTCAGTACAAAAGCCTGTTTGAAAGAACAGCAGAACCTGTAAATAAAGCCTCCATGTAGATGTAGTACATTTGCCTTACTATATATTCAGCAATATTGATTGCTTAGTGTTTTTAAACCATATATAAAAACAATTACAAATACTTCTTAGTATGAAATCATTTTGTAGTTTCAAATTTTTCATAATGGGCTTTGGCATTTACCATTCTGCATCAAAATGAAAATGATTCCCAAGAATGTGGAGTGGTTAATGCATTGCTTTAGGAGTCAGCCAGATGGGGGCTCGGGTTTCAGCCCTGACAGTTACTAGCTGTGTGACATCAGGCGTTTTACTGAAGCATTCCTAGCTTCATTTGTAAAACAGCTTTAAAATGTAGTGCTTATCTCTTAGGATTATCGCAATGACTAAATAAAGTGATCCATCTACAACATTTCACATGAAGTTGGGCACATCCTAAGCCCTCACTCTGTTGTTGCTCTCCTGCTGTCCTTTGGTTGGTCAGTGCATCCACCCCTGTCCCCCTGGAATTCATGCTCCACATGAATTTTCCTTCCATAATATATACATATTTCTAGAACCTTTGTCAAGTGTCTTGATGTTATTTGCATCCCTCTTCTGGACATTCTTGGAGAGAAAATAAAACCTTTCATGATGATACTTTAGAATTGATTTCACTCTCCCTTTTCTCCATGTAACGATCCTACCTCAGTCTAATTGTATGGTTAACAAACTGCAGATATCTTGGTTGCAGTGACCAGTAAGGACAGAAATTCATGTACTAAAACTCGGCCAGGCTTCCAACATACCAACTGAATAAAGTTCTGTCCTCCTTTTCCTACAGCTTGTACAATGTTTTAAGACCATAGTCCCTTCATATAGTTATTGAATTGTACTAAGTCAGAAGAATGCTTAAATTCAATAGGCAATTATTTTCTTAACTATTAATTTTTTAACTTATTTTACATACCATCCCTCCTCTCCCCCTGTTCCCTCACCTCACCTCCTTTCCACCCCTGCCATCTATGCCTCAAAAAGGGTAAGGCCTCACATGGGAGTCAACAAAGCATGGCATATCAAGTTGAGGCAAGACCAAGTTCCTCCCTGCTGCATCAAGGCTGAGTGAAGCATCCCACCATAGGGAGTAGGTTCCAAAAAGCCAGCTCATGTGCCTGGGACAGATCCTGATCCCACTGCTAGGGGCCCCACAAACAGACCAAGCTACACAACTGTTACCCACTAAGTTAGTCCCATGCAGGCTCCCTAGCTGTCAGTCTAGAGTCCCTGAACTTCCAAGAGCTCAGGTCAGCTGTCTCTGTGGGTTTCCCCATCATGATCCTGACCCCTATAGCTTCTACAATCCTTCCTCCCTTTCTTCAATAGGACTCCCAGAGCTTGGCCCAATGCTTGGCTGTGGATATCTGCCTCTGCTTCCTCTCATCAGTTACTGGATGAGGGTTCTCAATAGGCAATTATTAAGAACCTTCTCGATAATTAGATCTGTGATCACAAAATTGCAAGACAATGATACCTGCACTTTGGGGCTGCTATTTTAAAGAGTAGACAGACAGCAGTAATTAATCATGGAACTAGGTTAAGTGAAACAGTCATTTATTCCCAGTATTTTATAAACACTTATTATATGCAAGTCATAGAACAGTGAGAATGATAGTATATAGTATCTGCTTTGAAGGGAATTTGTTGTTTAGTGAGGGAGTAACAATAAGTATAGTGTTTATAGTGTATGCCATAAATGAGAGGCAGGGCTACCATGAAAGTGTGTGTGTGTGTGTGTGTGTGTCTGTCTGTCTGTCTGTCTGCCTGTCTATAAGACCCAAAGAGTAAATGCCTTGTTCTGTTTCTTAGTAAGGTTAGGAAAGACTATTAAGAACAAACCTACATTTGATCTTAGTCTTTAAAGATGAGTATAGCCAGGCATGGTGGCACACACCTTTAATTTCAGAACTTGGGAGGCAGAGGCAGGCAGATCTCTGTGAGTTGGAGGCCAGCATGGTCTACATAGTGAGTTCCAGGACATCCAGAGCTACAGAGTGAGACCCTGCCTCAAAAGGGATGAGTATGAAGGGCTAGGTGAAGCTCAATGATAGCATGTATGCTTAGCATGCTCAGTCCTTAGCACACCCTACACATACACACACACACACACACACACACACACACACACACACACACACAAAGAATGTGTAGGGATTTTCTAGGAATGGAACAAGAGCATGGCAATGGGCAGTTAAAGATACAAGAAGCAGAATGGGTGAAGTCTTGTAGCATATGAGCTAAAGTTAATTCTGATGGTAGAATGCAGTAGTGAGAACTAAGTGGAGGTGCACGTGAAAAGGCTGTCAATCATATCAAGAGTGTGAACTTCTTACTTCTTTAAAGAAGTGGTACCCAAAGGTGGTTCCTGGACCAGCAGCATTTAAATAATCTGGGAACCTGTCACAAAAGGCAAATTCTTGGCCTCTGTCCTGGTGTACTATAACAGACACTCTGAAGTCTAGGGATCTGGGTTTTAACATGATCCTTACCTGGTTCTAGTTAAAGTTGGAAATCCACTGCTTTAGGGGTAGGAGAGCCAGTGAAAACTTTAGGGAAAGTGGTGCCTGGGTCAGATTTCAGACGTAATTAGTATACAGGAGAGACTGAGTGGGGCAAACTAAAGAGAAAGGATATGATTTGGATGTGTTTAGAATCGTTGAGCCAAGAAATAGTGAAGCATGGATGCAAAGATAGTCACAAAGGAAAGGAGGGAGGGAGGAGTTCTGAAGATTGAAGGAGGCTTGTGTTTGGTTGGATACAGCTCTGAGGTGAGAGGAAGGAGTGAGTGGCTGCCGCTTGTCCTGCTTGACTGAGTGAATGAAGGAGCTACTATGAAATGACAAGCAGGGGAGGATGAAAATGTCAAAGAGAACATGACCCATTCCTGTTCGTGTGTTACGTTGAAGTATTTGAATATACAAAAAAAAAAAGCAGTTCACAATTTGGATTTGAAACTCTAGAATGATCTGCGCTGGAGGTGGCTGGATCCTGTCCTTTCTTATCTGGTTAGATAGGAGCAGAAGGCTGAGACTGAACCATGAAGAGAAGGGACACTGAAAGCATGGTGGAAGAGAGACTCCATGGCTAAAAGGCCAGGGGAATTGAATAGATGTAGACTCCAAAGAGAGGACAGAAAAGTTACGAGAGTAAGTAACAGAAAGGAGCTGAGGGAGATGAGCCCCTAGACCTGTACAGCGTTGTCTTTGTTGTACTGAGAACAGAAAGCAAGAATTTAGCTAAGTCGAAGAGGAGTCAGATATCTATCTATTTAATTTATATTGTTGATCACATGCCTTTGTATTCATGGCTGTATACTATAATTAAGAATGGTTATTAAGTAGCATTCTATTGATAATTCAGAGAGAATTGGATCCACAATTTATTGTACTTTAAAGAATCATGTTATTATAGATTCTAAAAACTATCTAGGAGTGGAGAGAGGTTAGTTAATCTTCTATTAAATATGAGGTGCTTTTTCCTGAGGTTAGTGAAAGCACACAGATTTACATGGCTGATTCTCCACAAGGACTGTGTCCAGTGCTGAGTTTGTAGTCTGTGGGTGCCTAACTGTAGATCTGAGCAGCCAATATGGACAAGTCCTAACCAGGGACCTATAAAGATGATAAGTTGGCAGAAGGACCTGGGCTTGGTAGATTTTGCTTTTTCTGTCTTTATTTAAAGAGGATGAACAGAGTGCCATTTTTCACATGTTGCTACATTTCTCCTGAGATCTGTGAAGTGTGAAAGAACATACGCTGCAGAACATTATGTCTACTTCCCTCCTGAAGATGCTAGATAACTGCTGTCATGTCTAAAGGTCTAGCTGTTCTTTACGATGCTGAGAACTGCAGTGACCTCCAAACCACAGTGAAAATCATTTAGTCTTTTAGGTACTTGATGCTTTATAAGGTTTACCTTGTCGCTATGGATTACTTGAAATGTGGGTCATTTAGATTAATGTATATTATATACATAATGAGTATAAAACACATCACTGATTCTAAGATTTAATATAAAATGATACTTTTATATTGGTTTTGATTAAGCAAAATTCTACTAGAAAAACAAGTATTGGTTCCCATACATTTCTATTAAACAACACTGGTATAAAGTTTTGGTGGCCATTTTGTTACCCAGAATTCTTACTGGCTTAGAAACTGGTATGGTGTGTCATGGATCTTGGAGGCACAAGAAAATTGTGAATTTGAAACCAGCCTGGACTTCACAATGAGACTCTCACTGTGTCAATGATGATAATAATGATGATGATGATAATAATAATTGAGGGGGCAGGCTTGGAATCCTTCTATTGAGTATGGAAATAGTATATAAACTTCTGCTTTAATTTTCAACCTTATATCCAAAATAAAGTCTTAAGATTTCAAGTCTGTAAAAAACAATACAGGGCTGTGAATGTAGCTTGATAGTAAAGTGCTAGTGTTTTCCAGGTCCTTAGCACTGAAACAAGTCTAAAATGTTAATATTAAATTCAAAATTCAACTAGTCTACCATAGAGATTGCTTTTGCTACAGTACAGTTGGAGTGCAAACCTGAAAGCCAGGTGTCTCAAGACCCTGTCTCCCTTCTCAAGACCCTGTCTCCCTTCTCAAGACCCTGTCCCCTTCTCACTGACATTCAGTTGTAAATAATAACTTCCATTTTATATCTCTCGGAACCCTGTTCTTTCTTCTTCAATCCTACCACCTGCCTGCTTCCCTATTTGTCTCCCTCCCTTCCCACCTCCTTTTTTCCATGTCCTGGGGACTGAACCCAGGGTATCCATCTTATTAGTCAGTCACATTGCCACCTCTTTAGCCTCACCTCCTGTATTACTGGGTTTTTTTAATGTGTAGGTGTGCGAGTCTGAATGTATATATGTGCACCTGATGTGTGCACGAGTCTGTAGAGGTCAAGAGATGGCATCAGATCCCTTGGAATTAGAGTTACAGGTGTGCTGAGCCCAGGTGCTCTGTAAGAAGAGTAAACACTCTTACTCACTGAGCCATCTCTTGGTCCCCTATGCTGCTGTCTTGAAGATGGCTCTCAGTACCTCTCATGTGGAATGTCACTCACTCAGAGCTCACTCATCTCCCCCTTTCCTTCCAGAGGACACCTCAGCTCAGAGCCCAGCACAGAACAGGACCCACTAGCAGCACACAGTATGCATTTGCTGAATGAATGGATAAGAGAGACACTGCTATTAATCAAGAGTTGCAGAATGAAAGTCTTTCAATCCTACAGAAGATCTGGCTAAACTTAATGCATTAAAAATAAGAGAGAGAGAGAGAGGGGGGGGAGTGAGTTAGTTTTATTCTTTATTGGCTTTTCTTGGAGAAATGATTGAAAACTGTTCTATTTTGCCAGGCATTTTGATTTGCCACTATAAGTTTATGACAGCCAGTGGAGGGACTCATTAGTGCCATGCAGACAGCTCCTTGTTTTTGTCTGGCATCCCTATGGGATTAAACTGCATCTGGCAAGAAATAGGAATTCTGGTCAAACCATCTTCAAAGGCAAGACTGCTAATATCAGATCTGTGCAGATAAGCAAATGTAGGGAGATTTTTTTTTTAATTATATTTTCCTTCCTTTTGTAACTTAGTATAAGAGAAGACTTCCAGCAGTTCTTACATGAATAGTCTTTGATTGTGGTTAAAGAAGAAAGATACTCATTTTTCTGTACCTAACTAACATTTTACCCACTGAGCCTTCTTACCAGCCTCCTGTGCACACTTCACGTATTTCAGTGTATACAAGGAATAGCACATTGTGCTTAGCATTTGGAAGCTTTTGTATATCTGTGTGGAAAAGTTTAGCCAATATTACAGTCGGTGGAAATCTTAAACCTATCATCTAAATGTAGGCTACTGCCCCATCCAAGTGAAAGTGGTCCTGCCTTCCATACAGGCTCATATCTTTCTCCTTCTGCCCCTTAAATCTTTCAGAAATGATAAAAGTCCCATAACTCAGTTTACCTGTTTTTTAGATATGTGATTCTGCGACTAACTGACAAAATGGCTACGTTCCAGGTACTTGTCATGAAATGTTATCTAGAATCTACCATTCAAAGCCTCCCTAAGAAAAATAAAGTTTATTTAGGATCTCCTGCAGAGTATGCAGCCTCTCCATTTGTCTATACTTTAAATCTACTTGAGGATTAAGTAAGTTCCTCTGTGAGTCACATACCTGGATTCCATCATAATTGCCAAGGGAGGAATTTCTTATCTCAGAAATAGAAATAATGTATTTTCAGGCCATCTGGTTTGTTTTTAAATTATGGTCATTTTTGACTCTTGTAATTGTTCAAGTTTCTCTATGTTGCCTGCTAGAAAGCTTAGCACCAACTACAGGGTTCATCTGAGACAATTCTGAAATGTCACAACATGTTTTTAAGGGCATCTCTATCTTGTCCTTATTTTTGTAAGACCTATTATCTCCTGTTAAATTTCTCTGGCCACATATGAATTGTTGTAAGTTCTCTGAGTTATTTTCTAAGCAACAGCACACAGAATATAAATAATAGAATGGATAGGCTGGTACAGTTGCCCCTCATCCATTCTTACCTAACTAGATATAAGAAAGAAAAAATCTCTGTATTACTATGTGTGTCACACTACAACTACTTTAACATCTGTCTGTTCTAAATTTCTAGATGTAAGAGTAAGGAATGACCTAAGGTTGAAATGTTAATTAAATGTTTTAATGTTCTGTAGTTCTCAAGAAAATAGTTGGATAAAATGTCAGCATACAGAAGTATTTTAAACATTCAGAAAAAAAAAATCATCTCTCTGAAAAGGAGGTAATTGTACAAGTTTGCCTAATCCTTTTGATCTTGGCACACAGCAATACAGACTTCAGTTGAGATTAAAACTATGAATTTCAAAGGAAACATGGCCTTCAGTGTGTAAAATATATAACAGCTGGTTGACTAGTCCATTTAAAACTACACAATAACAATTGTAGCAGAATGGTTCTCCTGCCAAAAGATGCATGGGTGCTTGATGGTTATATCAAGACATGATACTAACTCACACTTTGCTTTAGTAATGATAAAAATGTAGAAATGAACTCAAATCTCTCCCCCGCCCAGCAGTTCAAGGGCAGTGTAAGTGCACAGCTCTCCCAGTGATTTCTCTATCTACTCTGCCTGCAGAACTTCAGCGCAGTAACTAAATTTCATTTTTTTAAATGTCAAGTATAAATTTTATTCTTTGTATCCTACAGCTTTTTCCTTTTAATCTTTGGTCCTCCTTCTCCCCCTTTGGTCCTCATGATGTATTAGTCTTAAGTTCCCATTGTCACATGTATTTTTAAGCTCCCAAAGTTAGACTTTTCTGTGTAAGTAGTATTAAACTTGCTTAACATTTTTTGTACATTTATAGTAAGGTAAACATCCAGATTCTGAAGCAGTTTGATATGCTTGTAATCAATTTTGGAGATATTAAGCTAATATTAGTGGATTGTAGTTGACTAATAATATAGTTTTAACTGTTTCACCTATAAAAATAATTGTTAAAAAGGTGAAATTAATGCATTAAAAAGAGATTGACAGGTGTTTGTCATTTTTAGCACATCACATTTGGAAAACATACTTGTATTCTGAATTTATATCTGTCCAGTATGAAAAATAGTTGATTTTTTTCTATGACTTTTATTGTTTGAAGACATTAATATACTGTAGCTGCAAATTTTTCTTTTCTTTTCTTTAGATTTGTTTCAAAGAATTAAATTCCTAAATTTACTGAAGTTAGCCAGATTTTCCATAGATTTGCAGCCAGCACTTGATGGGTTAACATATCTATCTTATTAGAGCGACAGGAAATCTGGCAACTATTGCAGGAACTGGACCTGCTGGTGCACACAAACAATTTGTCAGTCTTCTTAAAGGGAACAGCCTTCTGCAAAGTGGCTGCCTTTGCTTTGTTTGCACAGGCTAAACTTTTCCTTTTTGGACTTTAAATCTTAGACATGAAATGTGATCCACATATTCAATCAAAATCATTTAATTCAAAGCATATTTTGATTGGAACAAAGTTGACATGGAAAGAAACTTTAGAATAAAAAAGTTGAAAGGACTTTATATCATATATTTAGCAGGAAAATTTGAAACAGTTCTAATTAGGCTGAAAAAAACAGCTTTCTTCAATGTAAATTACAAAGGTCGTATATCAATGTTAAGGAAACATTACCACTAGTGTTTGAAATCCAGCACATGCAAACATAACAGGCCAGTTCATTCATTTGTGTGTGCGTGCGTGTGTGTATGTGTGTGTGTGTGTGTAGACGAAGACTTTTTACATCTATTTCAAAAGAAAAAGTAATTATAAATCCAAGTTTATAATTTGATGTATTACCTTCTTTCAAACATATCACTACATAGACTCACTTACATTGAAATTCTTATCTATAAGTTTAATTAAAATTTAAGAGATTACTTTATTGTTTCATTAAAATGTGGTCATATACATCTTATAATTAAGTGTATACCAAGTTAGGATTAATTAGTGGTTTTTATCTTTTTATTTTAAATTTATAGATATAATATTTTGTATCGTGGAGCTGAATCAGGCTGTCTAGACACCTGGGAATAGAAGTAGTGGTATAGATGTGTAGAAATGCAAATCGAGGCTTCATAGGCCTTTCTCTTTATTCTTTCTGTTGTTGATGACGTCCTGGTTCTGGGAACAAAATTTACTAGTATATTCATTTCTATTTGTAGATGATATTTGATCATTTTATTTGATGTTCATAAAAATTACTATTGTATGATAGCACTGAGTAGGACTATCATATTGATATTAACACCAATTAGAGATTTACAAGCATGGAAACCATAAGTAACTATCAACCACAGCTCCTTTGTCATTAACAAATATCTATGATTTCTTTTGTTAATTAAAATTGATTTTCTTTTATTTTACCTAATTTTCATGTTAATAAAACTTGAGTTTTATAGGGAATTGCTATAGTATTTCTAAAGCCTTCATTGATTAATAAAATTAATGATAAATATCATTAAAATTATTTTCAAATAGCTTAATATCTTGGAAAAAGTGAACTATTTCTATATGTTAGCAAATTATTTGACTTCACTCTACAAAATAAGAATAATTTTATTTAACATTTTATATCATAAATAATTTATTTCCTTAATGAGTTGATTTCAGAGAAACAGTATGTTCTTTCTGTAAGATTTATTATTGGACACATATTCATATTTACTATAATTATTTCTGACACAATCATTTATGAACAATTTATTATCTTTATGATATATTAAAATTTTAATTTATTGATATTTTGTAAAAGAACCAAGCAAGTAAAAGTTGCTAATAAGTGTTTATATTTGGCATCTACGTCCTGTACTTTTTAGCATCTCACAAGTGTTTTTGTCTCTGCCTAATAGATCTCATTAAGAAAACAGATATCAGCCCCCAGTTTGTCAAGACTAATATGAATCCCCCTGGATTGGAGTAACAATTTGTGAGAGCTTCATGTGGTAGTCTTTTCATAGTCTTATGTGATCCTTAACAGTTGGACACTAGTCACTGCTTTATTTTATAACTCAGGATGAGTTGAATATTACTATATCATGTTAGACATTTTTGTGGATTTTCTTTTTCACAAATTTTATTCAGAGCACTCATTGGATGTAAATGATGAAGCAGCCTGCTAGGACAGTGCTTACGATTGATTGGTTAGGTTGAGAGCAGCATAGAAAAAATGTTACTATCCCCTAGCTGCAAACCTTATTTAGCTCCAGCCTTAATTAATACTGTCCTAGAGGCTTTGAAAAACCTCGAATGCTTAGCATTCCACTGACATGGTATGCGTGGTGTATGTGTGTGTGTGTGTGTGTGTGTGTGTGTGTGTGTGTGTGTGTGTGTGTTTGCACAAATGTGCTCACGCTCTCTCTGAAAATGTGGGTCCACATGAATTTTATATAGGGTAGTTTTTAAAGCTGTATATGAAAGACAATTTGAAGAATTTTTAGTAGTATTTACTCCTTTATGCTTTTGAATCTTCAAGCAAATTATAAGATATAAACCCAAAGTATTCCTCCTTAAGTTATTCTCTTTTCCCTTAATGGCCTCCTGCTTATCCTCCTTCATCCTTCAAGTATGTGTTCTGTACACTTGTTTATCAGTGCACACTCTGGGTCAGGCAATTGTCATTCAATGCTGTCAAAAGGAAGTTAAAGTCTGAGCTGACTTTGTACTGGAAGGATTCCAAAACTTCTTAGAAATCCTCTCAGATCTGTCTCAGTTCTTTCAGATCCCATTTCAAAGCTTTGCTGTGGTGCTTAAAAAAAAAAAAACTAATATAATGTTTAAGGTTTTTTATATGTGTTTATTTATTAATGTGTTTATCACTTCCCTGAATAAAGTCTGCCAATAATTCCGTGAAGTCCTTCAGGACTGACCTGTGGCGGTAGGAAGGGGGCTGAACCTTGCCATGTGATGGCTCTGCCTTGTGTCTGCAGCATCAGAGGAGCATACAGAGTTGTTTCTTCAGTGTTGTTTGTTTAAAATTCTGAAGCAGTATCAAGATATAAAGCTTAAAGCATTTAAATCAAACCAACTTCACCATTTCAAATGTGCATAAAGAAGTAATCAACCATTAGGAAACTCGCAGCTCTTTGTTTGATGACACATAAAACAAAATTGCCCTAGTTGTAGAGCTTTAATATTGAGAAAATTCATTTGTACGTCTCCATTTCTGAGCCTTCTAGAATTTTATAGTCTCAAATCACAATGCCATGGACACTCAGGAGACTCCTGGCTGTTTTATCTTATTAAACAATTTTGAAATCATTAATTTTTAATTAGCTTGGATGCAGGTTTTTTATTGTTTCAATAGTGGGTATATATGAACTAAACGTTTTTTATTTAAACTACTGGCAAGAGTATTATTTACATAAATAAGTATGTTCTTTCTCAGAACACATGCTGTGAGCCTGCTTTGTGTGGTGACGCTCACTCGTAGACTCGCTGGTCCTCCACGTTAATCCTACAGCAGGGCTTTTCATCAGCTTATTACCTCCCAGATTTGAGCAACCAGAAAGGATGCACTCCTGAAGATACATGGAAGTCCTTCCCTGATTGAAAGTTCTAATTAAGTGAATTGGAGAAAATTAACTGAAATTAGCTGTCAGAAAGTCACATTTAAATGAGTGATGGGCTAGTCTGGCAGTAAACATTTAAATGATATAAATTGCCATTTAAGTGTATGGTTTAATGTTTGTCATGCATTAATGTGACACGAGGCTGCAGTGACAATCAAGCAGCTTGCTCTAATTTGAACATATTTAGGGCTTTTGTGTGGAGTGCACCACACACAAATTAAGACAATTGCTGTTTGTATGTGTCACTTTAAACATGTGCCCTCTTATCCCTCCCAGGGCCAAAGTGAATGCAACTGTACTGGTCATTTAAATGTTTAGACTCATTTTAAATTTATGTGATTAAAATAGGGATTTATTTGATTATCAAAACCCTCATATTATGTTAAGTATAATGTGAATTAGTTTTATGCTTCCTTACCATCTCTATGAAAGTGGCAGATATGGTGAATTTGATAATAGGTGTCTAAGACAGTAGCTCTCACAGGGGAAGCTAGCTAGATATTTTTAGGCCTGTTTCATTTCATGTATACATTAGAATGTGAGAATTACCTAGTTAGTGCATAGAGATTTATTTAGAGAATAATGTTTTATATTTGGTAGTATTGCAAGCCCAGGTTGAATGTTTTTAAAGAAAAAATTGTATTTAGCTATAAACATCTTTCTTATTCACAGTACTAGTTTCAATAAGACATTTTTACACATGTGAACTAATGTGTCTATCATTTGTGCCGATATGGTTTATACTTCATGATGTTTGCTTTTCTAGTTAGTCCATTGAGGCTAAGGATTAGAGGTCAGTGATGGAGCATGCACAGGATCCTGAGTTCAGTCTCTAACACCAAAGAGAAAAAAGATGTAGCCAACTGCACCTTAGAACTTACAGATATCTTATTATGATATTAATAGTACACTGCCAGAAAAATACATCACAATCATACAGTTTCAGTGCTAAAACTAATTTCATTGAGATTTGTTACCAGATATAATTTGAAATATTTTTAGTTATGCTTTAGAGTTAACTTTGACAGCTCTATTAACTTTGAATAGCATTATTTGTTAGAAAATCTAAACCACTTAGTATTGAATTTTGATGCTGGAATAATTTTGAATCGTATTACACAGTATAAAGAGGAATAGCTTCCTAAAAAGTCTCTGGCCTTGGTATTCCTAACTTTACTCAATTCAGCACCCATTTAGTGGTACCAACTGTATTTGGCACACAGTACTAGTAAATGGGAATATAATGATGAATAGCAAGGGAATTTTGTGCCCAGCATTTCAAGTGAATATTTGATCATGTTCATTCATTATTTATTGAGCACAGTTAATAGCATAAAGTGTTTGGTTTGGTACTGATACATAGAATAAAAATTCAGCTGTTATAAGTCCCCACAAAATCTAATTTGTTATTATAAACACAATCAAAATAACTAAATGATTTGGTTGCAGTTGCAGGAGACAACATGTTTTAATTTGAGAAAAATGTGAATATCCCAAGTGAATAGAAAATGTTTAATGTTTTTGCACTTGCTTTCCCAAAGTTGCCCTTTACTCTATCTATGACCTCCTTTCTTTGAAGCATGAATTGAGTGCCTGTCAAGCCTGATTTACGTATGACCAAGATAAGCCCAGCCCCAGTCCTTACAGTGGTTACAATGTAGTGGGAGAATGCCGAAGTGATTACTACAGCTCAGCATGATGAGGGCCAGGAAGTTTCTCATATATACAGAGCAGAACAGATTCAGTAGAAAACAGGGTGTCAGGGTTTTTGTTGTTGTTGTTTTTTTTTTACAGTACTGGGATTGAATACCAGGTCTCACAAGGACAAAGTACACAGTCTGCATTGAACTACATCTGAGCCACAGTGTTCCTTTGCTCTCTGTCTGTCCTTCTCTTCCCCCTTCTTTTCCCTTCCCCTGACCTTCCCACAGGATCCCTCACCGAATCTGGAGCTTGCAGATTCAGCGAGCATGCTCCTGGAATGCTCCTGTCTCTGCCCCTAGCTCTATCACAGATGTGTGTCACTACACGTGACATTTAATATAGGTACTAGGGATTGTGCTCAGGTAATCGCTCAACTGACTGAGCCATCCCCCTTGCATTGCTTTGGTTTTGTTTATTTTTAAGACTAGGTCTCATTGTGGTACTCAGACTGGCCTAAAACTTATGATCACCCCGCCTCAGCTTTTCAAGTAGGATTACAGATACATGCTGCCATACCTGAGATTTGTTTTGTTTTGTTTTGTTTTTAGTTTTGGGGTTTTTTGTTGTTGTTGTTGTTGTTGTTACTGTTGAAGTAAGTTTAGTGTTATGCTTTACTGTTGTTCTAAATCTCTATGTTTTTAAAATAAGGTTCAGCATAGTGATATGGTCTATATTGTTTTTCAGGCCTTAGAGAGTGAATTTGTTTCCTGCCAGCTTCACCAATGGATTGATCTTATTTTTGGCTATAAACAACAAGGGCCAGAGGCAGTGCGAGCCCTCAACGTGTTCTATTACCTAACCTATGAAGGAGCAGTCAGCCTGAACTCAATAACAGACCCTGTGCTGAGAGAGGTAAGTCCTACTCAGAAGGAAACTCATTATCATGAGTCTACCAGCTTCGTAATATTGATCTCATTTCCCTATCTTCCAAGTAGCTGATGGAGAAACTGAAGCAAAGTAGGTAGACTGAGGACAAGCTGTCGGTTAATCACCTAGCGGGAACTTGAGTCTGGAGCTTTTTTTTCCCAATTAGTATGACTTAGTATAAAATGAGAGCTTTTATAGTTTGAACTTGTTAAGGGATCCTTGATCAGATTTTTAATTTTTAGGAATTTAGAAGCTACTCACATAGTTTGAAATATTGGGAAAACAGTCAGTTATTCACTTTACAATTGTGAGCATAAGTCAAAATGCAATAAAACATGTTTCAATATAGTTCATGAGTGCATACACATCCATGTAGAAGTTAATAGTGGGATTAAAGTATGGAACTTTGCTGTCATTTTAGTTATTCAGCATTAAACAGTAATGAGGCTTGCTTTATCCTTATCAAGTATTTTCTGAAAAAACACTAAAACAGGATCTTGGCAAATACAGTGTTCACCCAAATTTCTGAATAAATTTTTTTCACTGTTTCTAATCTAGTTATATACCCCCAAATGTATTAGCCTTCTGTGAAAAATCATATAATTGCTCAGATACAACCTTAAACATTGATATGATTTTAAAACAAATGGATACTTAAAACATGACATAGGGTAGATGTCTATTTTGAAGGGTACATTACTTCCAACGTGTAAGGTGTCCTGTTTTCCCTAGGACTTGGTGCATTCCTCTGTAATTTTATTACCTAGCTATGATGAACATCCATAAATACATACTGAAATAAATTAGCATATTATCACTTGACTTATATGCTAGATAAATGTTAGTATGTAAACAAAAGCAATGCATATTAGGTTTCTTTTGCCCTAAATTGTACATATTGTGAGTTTCTGTTTTTCACATTTTAAAAACTGTGGAGACAGAGAACTGGGTTAGTTAATGCTTAATGTTTTCAATCTCTCAGTTTAGTGAACTTGGCACTGGAGATCGAGCTCAGGGCACATGCTTTGCCTCTGAGCTACACCTCCAACTGTGCGTGAATATTCCTCCAGCGCACCTTATTTGGAGTAACCGTTGACTTTATGATTCAGATCATCATAGGACTCTATATGACACTGAAGTCAAAGCAGCATGCAAGTAATACTATTGAACAATGCATGATTTAATTCTTAGACTAGAATAGCAAATGTCAGACAGGCCGGTATGCTCACAGGGCAGGGCTGCTTGACTCTGAGCCTGGAACCCAGATAGTGGAAAACAGAAAACCAACTCTCACAAGTTTTCCTCTGACCTCCACATACCATGCATGTGCTCACACATGTGCACGCACACATGCATGCACGCTTACACACACACACACACACACACACACACACACACACACACACACACATAAACAGTATTTGCCATGTGCTACTTGACTCTAATATGTGCCAGTGATTCTGTAACATTCAGCCTATTTTTCCTTTTTCATATTCTCTTATAATAAATTCCCTATATAATCAGCTTATATCTGAATTTATACTCCAGAATTGGCTTTTAGATCCTTCTGTTTTACTTAACATACCATGTTTTTTACATTGCTGTGTATAACCTCTATAGTTTGAATTTTGAAATTCATGGAATTACTCTAAACATGTGAAGTGAGGTGCTCATTTTTAAAATCATCTCTTTGTGTCTGAGATGATGTCACTATCTCTGCCTATCATGTCATTAAACCTTATGCTTTAATATATGTCACAAAAATGGCTCTTAACCTGTGTCTGTCATAGCTAGCCAACTGGCTATTTCCTCTTTATCTTACTCAGTGTGATTGGCTCTCTGTTTTCATTTTGAATTGACACCCTCCCCCCACACACATGCCAATAATTTCCAAAGAAGAGTACTATATTTTATATATATTTGCTATATTTTTTATTTACACTTGCAATTCTAGAAGAGTATTAGTATAACTTCTCATAATAATGGAAATACTTCTCTCATTACAATATCATGGCCTAGCTCACATGTCCTCTTATATTGCTAGTGTGTCTGGGGAACTGAATGTTTACATAGGAAGATATGACTAGCTGTGCCATGTTGACAGCGACATCTAGGAATGCCCTCTGTGTCTTTGGTAGTAACCATGTTATGTAGGGGGACTTTTCTTTCTTGGCCTTCAGTTCCCAAATAACTGACATGGAGACTTAATATTACTTGTAAATGCTTGGCCAATAGCTCAGGCTTGTTACTAGCCAACTCTTACATTTAAATTAACCCATATTTCTTATCTATTCTTTGCCATGTGACTTGGTAACTTTTCTCAGTATGGCATGTCCATCTTTTTTTCTCTCTGTGTCTGCTCATGACTCTTTTGACTCCGCCCTTCCTCTTCCCATCAATCTCAGTTTGACTCTCCCACCTAACTTTATCCTATTCAGCTATTAGCCAGTCTGCTTCTTTATTAAACCAGTCACAGCGACATATATTCATACGGTGTAAAGGAATATTCCACAATATTCTGACCGATTTCAGGATTTAAGATTAGAGAATGAGACAATTGACATGTTAGGTTGGATATTTTAATCTGGGCCTATGCCATTCAGACATTGGAAAGATAATTGGAATACAGTTTTGAACTAAATTACATAGTTTAACTGTAACGAAATAAACACATTATAACTTCAAATGAAGGGTTTTATTGTGGTAAAATAATTGTATGTAAAACTTACCATTGTTGCCATTTTTAAGTGTGCACTTTAGTGGTGTGAAGAATGTTCACATAGAACTGGGAGTGTAGCTCAGAGGCAGAGCATGTGACTACCATGTGCAAGGCCCTGGGCTCAATCTCCAGTGCAGAAAAAATAAAAAAATAATAATATTGTGTAAACTATTCCCACTGTCCATGTACAGAAAAATTTTATATCCCAAACTGAAACTATGTTTGCATTAAACAAACAATAACCATCCTCTTCTTGGACCCTGATGACCATTATGGATACCTCATATGAGTAAGAACCATAATATGTGCCCCTTTGTGTCTGGCTTATTTTATTTAGCATAGTATCTTTAGGTTTCATCCATCTTGTATCTTGAATAAGAATTTCCTTCCCTCTTAGGGCTGAATAATATCTCATTGTATATGCACACCATATTTTGTTTATCCATGACTCATCCGTAGGTGTTTTAGCTGTTCTTAACATTTGGCTATTGTGAGAACTAGGAGCTTTGATGTACAAGTATCTACCCACATCACTGCTTTTATTTCTTTAGGGTATATTCTTGGCTATATGGTAGTTTCATGTTTAATTTTTTGAGGAACCACCATACCAAATAAAATTTTAATGCTTATTTTTTTCATAACTGTTATTTTCTAAAGACAATTTTAAAAGATTAGAATTCATTTACTTCATTTTTCATAATCCAGGTAATTATCAAAAATTCCTTAACTGTATAGCTTTTCCCTTATTTCCTATGGTTATTTTTATATTACACACATGTTACACCTATGTGTTAGATTTTTACACTCATTAAGTAAACATGGCTTGTGATTTCCTAAGACTGGTAGCTGCATGACATTCCTGGAATAAGAATATATATCTTTTTGCTACTGAGCATTATAAATATATACATTTAATTAAAAAAAACTTTCTCCTCAGGTCTGAGGGAGAATTTTTAACAGCTTTATTGAGATATAATTTATATATGATACAGTTTATTTGTTGGCAGTATATAATACAGTTTAGTATATTCATAACATATAAGCATCACCGTCTACTTTAAGAACAGTTTTTGTCACTACAAAAGAAATCTTCGTACAAATGTTGAGAATCTCCAGCTCCCTGGAGCTGCCCTCTCCAGACCCTGCCCTCAAAAAGCTTGCCAAGGGTCAGCGTCTCCCCCAGGGCTGCTCTAGACCTGCCTACAGGATATTTAAGACCTGAGGTGTGATTTCCCTCACGCCTTCCCAGGAGTCACCTGGGAGTTGCTTTGCTCTGTTTATTAAACCTAGCCTTATTAATTTGGCTCAATTTGTTTATGACATCGGTGGCTGAGGACACCCAATAACCAAGGGTTCAATACTTTTTACCCATTTGCTATCCATCTAAGGAGACTTTTTATATGAGTAGATGTCCGTCCATGTTTCATTAGAAAGATTCGAAAGGAGAAAACAATGTCTCCGAGAAAGGGGAGAGGAACTAACTCCAGAGCACAGAGATAAGTATTGAAGGGAGGGAGCAATGTTGCCTCAACTGAGGTTGGACCATATTAGTATTGTGCAAGGACATGTATATTCAGCATGTATGTTCAAGGTGGGATGGCTTCAAGATTCACTTTATGTGCATTTATATGAAGGATAGGATGAACTTTATAGGACTAGCTGGCATAGTGATGGATGTTTATTTCCTTTCCACATGTTTTTCTGTATTTTAAATGGCAGGAGAGTAAATGCAGAAAAAGGATAAGCAAAAAAGGTGTGTGTGTGTGTGTGTGTGTGTGTGTGTGTGTGTGTGTGTGTGTTATTTCTTATGGTGACATGTATGAAAAGGATTATAGGTGGAGCTGCTAAAGGAATGTTGAGATGGTGAAATGTAGGTCTAGGCTAACTTGACGAGATAAAGGCAAGAAAGGGCTGGAGAAATTCTGTCATTCATTTCTTAAACAAATGCTCATTCTGTTGCGAATACTGAAGATAAACAGCTGAGTAAGAGAAAGTCCCACTCACATGAATCTCAGATTCTAATTGGACTTACAGAAATGAACTCAACAATACAGACTATAATTTCAGTTGTATGTGCTGTGAAGAGGACAGGGATGGCTGAAGAGAAATAAGGTGAGAGGGAAGGATTTTAGAGAGGAGACTTACACGCTGCCTGTGTTCATAAACTCTGTTTCCAGCAAAACAGATATTCGGGGTGCAGCTCCCACTCCCATAGCCAGACACATCTGTGAGCCCCATGCCAGGTTAGCATCCAAGTCAAGTCTTGATAAGGGCCTTGCCAGTTGTACAGCTCCTGTCATTTATGGACTCACAGGCCACACCCATCTTGTGAATTTTTAGTAAAGGGCTTTCCCTTCCCTAATGTTAATGTGTTTGCATACTCACTTGACTTGCCCTGAAGCATTCTCTCTCTCGGTCTCTGTGAAGGTAGAAGGATGTGTATGTATCTCTCTGAAGGCACAAAATCCATTTTAGACCGGGTCATTCCTTTCAGCAACTGTACTTGTGCTTCCTTTGTTTGCTGCTGTCCACTCAGTGTGGGTGTGAGCCTTTTCCTCACTGCCACATGGCACACGTAGGCAAGGAGTCCGCACACAAAGCGTGTGTCTGCCTGCTGCTTGCCAAAGCTCAGCTCTTCTGTAGGAAGTTGCCGTTCCAGAGTGAATAGTTTGTGTGGATAGATAGATCGATAGATCGATCGATCGATAGATAGATAGATAGATAGATAGCATAGTAAGTGATCATAAAAATAATCTCTCTATAAAAAGAGCTCTAAACGATAAAAATGATAACCATAAGGAGAGGAGGAGTAATCAGTGGAACAGCCTGCGTGCAGCACATTAAACTTTTATGTTGTTTTTAATTTTTAGAAAACAGCTGTGTTGTCAATATAGAAGTCTCCATTTACATACATCACACACCAGAAAGGAGTGTTCTTCAGTCAGATATGCTGTCTGTTTTCAAGTGTCTTGTGACCCCCACCTACAGTGTGAATTCTCTTGAGCTGACTATTCGAGCACCCTCCACTCTGTGTACTCCTCTCTTGTTACTGCTTGTTCTCTGTCCCAATTTAACCTACTCTATTTTCACAGTCTTATGTATATTCTTTCACAGACAAGAGATAAATAGGTAAAAGCAGGTCATGTTATTGTTATTAATTTTGCTAAATTTGGTTTGACTCAGTAAGTTCGCTTCCTTCCAACATAGTCTCATCAGGTTTCCGAAGGAAACTGAGCCAAAGTGAATATTGTTACTTTATAAAATGTAATTGTTTTTAAAATATTTATTCTACAACATTACTTTATTTTTTGAAAAGTTTAATATACATCTTTTTTTTTCCATTTCTTTGCAGTATTTATAATTGTATTTGTAGGCATGGTTTTCCTATTAAGTCTTTATTCCATACCTTTACTTACCCAGAATTCACCTACTAATTCACATGTAATTTGTGTTTACTTCATCCCAATATGGAGAGCTCATTCTCTAGGCCTTAATGCCTTAGGAGACAGTTCATTGATGGCGTTTAGCGGGTGAGATATAAACTTTTTTTTTTCCGCTAATAAGAGTTTTATTAAGATAAAAGGGACAGAGAATGCCCAGGCCTGTGGAAGACACGTGTGTAGAGGAGGAAGAAGAAGAAGGAGAAGGAGAAGGAGAAGGAGAAGAAGAAAGAAGAAGAAGAAGAAAGAGAGAGAGAGAGAGAGAGAGAGAGAGAGAGAGAGAGAGAGAGAGCAAGAGAGAGAGAGAGAAAAAAAAAAAACTTTTTAAAACCCTGAGGGCCACTGAGATGGCTCAGTGGGTAAAAGTGCTTGCCACCAAACCTGACGACCTGACTTCATCTGCAGAACCTACATAATCAAGCGATGTTTTTGTTTTTGTTTTTGTTTTAAGAACTATTTCTGTTCAGGGATAAGGCTGTAGCTCAGCGGTACTGTACTTGACTGGCATGTCTGAGGCCCTGGCTTCTATCACCAGCACCACACATCAAAGCTCAGAGCATTTCGGCTTTTGGCCCTAAACTAAAGAAGCCTCCAGCAGTTCTTCCTCAGTGTCCATGCTCTCCTTCTATTCTCCTTCTCTTCTCAAGCTGTTGTTCTCAGTTTTGGTATTGTGTCCAGATGCCTACGTGTTCTGTTCCCCTCCTGTTCTGTCTCACACAAGAATTGTTTAGAACTGAATGTGATGAACAAGAAAACATGAACTGTAATAGTCAAAACTGCATGTCTAATGAAGGAATGCAAGTTCAGTGGATCCACATAAGGCTTCCAGAAATGGACACCGTACACTTGGAAGATGTGGTACAAGTGGTGATTTAAATCACAAGCAAAGGGTGATTTTAGTCAGTGTGTAATGTCAGGAGAGCTGCTTAATTATTAAGAACATAAACCAATATGGCCCCATCCTCACATCCTAGTGAAAGAATTTCCAAATGTATTTCATATACTTACTTAAAATAAAGAATATCTAGATATAAAATGTGAAATTGGGACTTAGCATGTAACATGGGTGAGTAGCTTCATAACCTCACAATGAGGATGGTGAAAATCACAGAAATTGGCATGCTCCTCACATGAGAACTGAAGTTTCTGTATATAAAGAAAAAGCTAAGGACAGATAGTGCACAAATACTAGAGAGAAAACATATATAAATAGTCTGTACTAGTATCCCAAAACTTGGAATTTAAAAACAGTGGCATTTTTTTGCCTATTGGATTATTGAAGATTAAAAGATAATGAAAATCTCTGTGATATTGTATAGATATTGTAATGATAGAGTATGAGAAAACAGATAAATTCATCTATTTGTGAGGACACAACTCTTTCTTTTTCCTTTTTTTTGAAGGGAAAAGACCAACCTGCTTAGAAATCTTCACTAGAAATGTGTGCAAGATGGGAATGTGTATAGTAACTTTGGGCTATTCTGTGGTTGCTTTCCAGAGTGGGCTATTTCTACCCATCCTTTGTGGCCAGGGTATGGTATTCCACTAAGCTATCTTCACATAAATATCAGGGGAAAAAGAAATGTTATTTTCTTTTGCCTGACTCAAATAAAATCAGCTCATTTTCAATATCAGTTTTTGTTTTATTTCATTATTTAACCAACTGAACAGGTTTTTTAAATATAATTAAAGCAATTTATTTCTTTATATCTCCCATGGTGTTTGACAGGAAAAAAGAGAATAATTTTCTACGTTTAGGGAAATTTAGATGTATTACTGATAATTATTATCCTTGTTGTGATGTAAAAGTGAGACCACTTTTGGACTAAGCTTTATAAAGTCTAAATCCTAGGTCCATTACCCTGTGGGGGAAGGAGGTTTAGGGTGTGTGTGTGTACGTATGTGTATGTGCTTGTGTGCATACAAATTTACACAAAGAGATTTAGAAGTGTATGTTTAAAAACAATAAATTTTAACTATTAAACATTGTAAAAAATCCAGCAGTGCAAAGATGGGCTGGAAAGCTTCTGCCCCAGCTCTGGGCTCTGTTACCTAGTGCGATCCTCCTGCCGCCTGGAGTTGCCCTATTAGAGATGATTTATTTGACTACAAATCTTCTCTTTTTTTTTTCCTTCTCAAATAGCCCTTCCCAATCAATTCAATGTCAGTGACCAGGCTCGGACAGTAGGCTTTGATAAGAAGGAATGAGACAGATCTAGGTAGATTCTGGCCATGTGTGTGGAGGCCCAAGCCACTGTGGGCTGTGGCAGAGGAACAGAGTTAGTGTGAGCAGAATTATCTGCTTTCTCACCTTGCAGATTGCTGTGTGCACTCACTAGATTTCTTATGGAAATGATGTTTTCTCCTTTACTTTTCAAGCAAAGACAGTGTCACTTTTTATGTGTTCAGAAATTAAAATTGATTTTCTTTTGAAAATAAATCCCATCTCCACCTACTGTGATACAGAAGAGGAGAGAGAGCCAAGATATTACTCAATTTAAAGAATTATCTACAGTAGGTCTCGTAGCATGAAAGTCAAGCCTGAACACTCCCTGAGTTGTGTTTCATGTCAGTGGTTGCGCTGGCCTCTCACAGACTTATCCTTCCAGGGGCTGTTTTAGCAACTCCTAATCACTCTGAGAAGCTCTGTTTTCCTAAAGAAACAGCAGCCGTGTTTAAGTTTACATGACCCCAGTTTCATGACAGCAGTAGCAAATCAGATATCTTATCCAAGGAAAAGCATTTTTGGCTTAGAATTCCATCACTCTCATGGTGGGAGTCAGCCTCAGCTCAGCTCAGCACTGCTGCAGAACACTGGCCGTGAATCTTTCAGAAAGCATAAACACAATTGGTATTTATAGCGTTGTTAACATTTGTTGAATACGTTGTGGGAGTGGTCTGTAAGCCCATCCTAAGCAGGTGGGGCAGGAGTCTTTGTTGTGACTGCAGTGAGATTTAAAGCCAGGACAACAGGATTACAGTGGTTGAGCAATATAGTAAATTAGGAGTATTGGATGCCCTAAGTTACAGTTTCATGCATCCGCAACTCACAAGTGCTACAGAAACAGTCCTGAAACATCACTGGCCAGAAGTGTGTTGCACAGATGGCGTTTTTGACACAGTGCAGGGCAGGAACTGTACAATGAAAAGCCAAATAAACGGCCAGGATTAGTCCAATTTTAATTGAAAAATCTACATTAAAAAACATTGACATTTTGCCAGACTTCGTTGTACATCAAAACCGCAATAATGACAAAGTTTCCCTCAATCAACTAAATGAGCATCGAAGTTGTCATTACTGCTCAGTTTTGTGTGTACTCGGGCTCGTCACTTAAGTGAGTAAATAAGTAGTTGAATTACATAGTAGATGATATAAAGCAAAGGATGCATGTTTTCATGTTTTGTTTTGATCTTTAATCCTCGTCAGTGTTTCAGGAACCCTGAGCTTCTCTCTGTCCTTCTGCCTCATGAGTGAACCCATTTCCTTCAGGCCATCTCCACTTTACACCATTACTCAATTTTATTCACTAAGTTTCTTACTAAATGGAAACTTTTTAGAAAGATTAAAAAAGAAAAGGATGGCATAGATTGGGGGGAAAAGCTACATAAAATTACTTGACAGTATGATATATTTTCTATAATAGTTTTATTTAACTTCTAGTAAGATGAAAAGGTTTACTTAGAATGCAAAGAAGCCCATAAAATTCCCAGTATAGGGGAACACTTGACTCAAGGACACATCTTTATAATGTCCAGTAAACTATATTCTGCATACGTTTGTTGTCCTTCTGACTCTGTCTCTGCTAGCATTGTATGTGCTGAGGGCGTCTTTCAGGTTTTCAGTTAGGCAGCCTGCAGTCAAATTCCTCAGTGAGTCTCACTTTCGTGTTTGACACAATGGATGCTCACAGATATTTTGAGGGAAATAGACTTGTGCTTTCCTACCAGATGTACAGCTGACTCAGTCCCTGCATCTCCGGTGGAAGTATAGTTGTTGGGGTCTGAGGAATAACCCACCCTCTGAATGCAGCTGTTAGCTGCACAGTGATGCTATGTTGTTAAGAACTTGCTGTGTGCTCACTGTGCTTACTGTTGGCCTTGGTCACTTCTTTGAAGACATTCCACTTATTTTCCGAAGCAGGCGCCTTTATCTCCTGGCTTCCAGTAGCCAGAGATGGAGGTGTTTAGAAAGAGCACATCAGCGTTCTAGTCAGAGATACTGTTTGAAATTATCCATGAGTGCAGTGCCGCTGAGCGTTACTGAGTGACATTTGTTTTTCTTGGTTGTATCTGCCCTGACTAGCTGGTTTCTTTCAGATTGGCAGCTGGGATTATGCTGTAGTAGATGGACAGCTCCAAGAACTGGAGACTACTAAGTCTGGGGCTGGGCCTCGGCTGAGTGTGCTTGGAATGAATGGGCTCAGCTCTGAAGCCTTAGTAGGAAAATCTGTATCTTTCCACAAATGAGTTTCTTCATGTTCTGCACGTGTATCTCCCTCCATAGCATCGTTTGACAGAACTGCTGGTAAAAATGCTTCTTTCTCTCCTTAACTGTCCCTCTATCCAGTCTTCTCATTGTGTTCTCATTTTTAACCAAGTTTCATTTTATTTAGCCTGCGGCTGTTTTGGACTTTATAGCATTATGAGATGTGTATATATGCCTCCAGCTACCCGATACATTTTTAGTGTTGTTTGGATGTTTATGTTAAAAAGTGTCATGCTTCTTAAATATTTATATTTAGTTAATCTTAAATAATACTAAAATCTTATGAAAAATATGGCCTTGTCATCAAATAGAAATAAGTTTTTGACTGACCTATCAACTGAGATTCCTGGGTTGTTAAAATATATTTCTGACTGTTTCATTCGTGGATAAATTAAGCTTCATAAAAGTATCTCAAACAGTGGCAGACCTTTCTTTAGATTTCTAAGACTTTTTTAGACTTCTTTGTTACTTTAAAAATAAGCTATCCTTGTATACGATATCAAATATAATAGTAAAGAACGTTTATATTTTCTTTTACCAATCTCTTCATCCTTCCATCCCCTGAAGGGAGGGTTACTGCTAGTTTGGTGCGTACGGTCCCAGATTGAACATTTAGATGTTCCTCATAGGCATTTGTATATTCACATGTAGCATATGTAACAATGTGTGTAACAATATATTTTTATTTACATAAGGTCATACTTTAGGTATACTAAATGTGACTAGAATTTTTTTATCAGTATATTCTAGATTGGTTTTCCCATAGGGTACATTCAGCTCAACTCACGTTGTTTGTTTGTTTGTTTGTTTCTTTCTTTCTTTCTTTGTTTCGAGACAGGGTCTCACTGTGTTACCAAGCTGGCCTGGAACTCACAGAGATCCTCTTGCCTCTGCCTCCTAAGTGCTGGGATTAAAAACATGCACCCCTGCTCCCAGAAACTCACTCATTTTAATGGTTAAATACTGTTCCATTATCATCATTAATTTAGGTTATTTTTTTTTTAACTTTTTATTGTTCTAAGAGTATTATAGCAAACACTTTTATATTTAAATGTGTTTGCCTCCATGTGATCTTTTTCTTATGAATATTTACAGATGTGGAATCAGTAGTCCTATCTATAAACATAAAAATCCAACTCCTGAATTTTTAGATATTTTTCTCTATGTCCAGTTTTGCTGTCTTTTAATTCTTAAATGAGATAGACTCACCCGTACTCAATTTCACTTATTTCTCTACTGTCCCCCTCTTTTATGTGTATTACTTACACATTAACTATTCTTTGTCCTATTGTAGCCTCATGTAAAAAATTACATTCCCCCTGAAAGGCTGTTTCCGTTTGTAATGATTATACTCTATGGTGTTTCAGTTCTGTTTGTTATTAGCTGTGTGTTTCTGGGTCACTTAGAATTTAATTTGAGTTAGGCTTTAACTGCCATTTTAAAATTTTTATTGTCCTGTTTTTCCGTTCTGGGGCTCAAACTCAGGTCTTCACATGCTGGGCAAGCACCCTTCCACTGAACTACATCCCAGCCTTTCCGTTTTTAGTTCTGTGAACTTTAGCACTGACTACTAAAAAGTAATGGTTTCTTTCCTTAGGTTGAGCAGTGGAGGCAGGGGTTGGTCAGGTTTGTAAATGGTTTTAACTGACACTCTGCCTGTTTGACTTTTCATCAGCTAGAAATATTATCCAAATAAGGCCATGTGTATTATGTAGACAGTTTCCTCCTTGGGGATTTTCATCTCACTTTTGTCAGATCCTTTGTGTGGACCCTTTCTTTGGCCTTTGCAATTGATGCTATTGAGACTTTTGTCCTTTAAGAATAGAGTGCAAAGTTAAATATATAATGACTCCGTTGTCACTTGGTTCATATTCATGTGATATCAAAGCAAATTTTTCAACAGTGGCTCTGGAAGGTACTGAGGCATCAGCTAGCAAGTCAGACACAGCGAGAACCACAACCTCTTCCCTGGTTTGTGTTCAGATACGGAGAGGGAAAGAGGGAACTTTGCTTAAGTAGTGAGATGCCATGGACCACACCGAACAACTTTCTAGGGCCTAGCTTTGGTGAAGTCAGAAAATGTAAACATATTGACAAAGGTAGTTTGTAAACAAATTATTTAGTTTGTGTTGCCCTTTTCTAATTTTATAGTGCTTTTACATGCAAAAATATAGGACATAAAACGCAATGTCAGAGTTGTGTGCTTTAAAAAGGGGCATACATAATAACTGCAGCCATATGTTCATGTTATTTCTATCCTAACCCCCACCTCAAAGTAAAACTCTGCATTTATTGTTGGTTACTGCATTGTGCTGAGTTAACTTGTTCTCTTAGTTAAATTAAAAAGCTTAGTTCAGAGACTGAGATAGTCTTAAGCAAAAGCCAAATGCATTGTTACTAAGTTAAAACATCCCCCATCTTTCTTGTCTCTGACTATATAGATATGTATGTGGCTGCTTTATATATAGCTATAAAATCACTCAAGTATGTGGTAGTTGGCACAAACACAATATGAATGAGCAGCTTGTTAAACACATGCCCACTTGGAGATCCATTAATAAGGTCTCCAGGTAATATTTGAGATGCTATTTATAAAATTTAAATATGTGACTTTACTGGAATATCTCAAGGTATTTCATGATCTTTTTATTATTCTATATTTCAATATCTGAAATGCTTCTGGGTGGGCTCAGGTTTTATTACAGAAAGTAATAACAAACTATTTACAGAAATAATTGGGAATTGATGAACAAGAATATTATGTAATAACCCAAACTTTTAGCAGAAATGTTTAACTGAATATTTTGCTCAATACCAAGCTGCTCTGCACTGGTCATAGTGAATCTTTTAGGTGTGTCTCTGCTGAATTAAGGTGATGTCTATGGCTATTCACTCGGTAAATATTTACTGCACACCTAACTATATACAAGCCCCAGAAACATAGAAATACTTGGCAGTCTGTATTTTTTAAGAAGACTTATGGTATAAGCATTAAGACGGAAAAATAAATTTAAAACCATTCAATAATTATTACATTAGATAAACAGGGTAGTTCCATTGCCCCAAGAACAATCAGGCAGGGGCACAGATAGTCTAGATGAGGTCAAAAAAGGTCTCACAAAGCCAGAGCGGCCTGAGCCAGCCTTACACAATAAAGAAGGGAGCTCACAGAGAGAGGAAAGGAATACAAAACAAAACAAAAAAAACGAGAACAGAAATATTGTAAGGATTTAAAGGCAAAGGACACTGGTCACATTAGAGGATGTGAGAGGATGCTGGCAGGATCCAAACCACTGTTTGACTATTTCTCTTAAAGGTGGGAAGTTTTTGATTCAACCCTAACCAGACACTATGTTTATGTTTTAAGTCCTTTATATTTTTCCTGCAATAACATCACACACCTGTGGATGGCTTACTCTACCTACTCCCATTCTAAGTGCTTACAGTATCTCAGTTACTCCTTTATTGAGCACCTCAATAAAGTACCCAGAACTGTTATTACAGGTTTCTGATTAAGACACCAAAGGTTAAAAACTCCCTACATCACTCAGCTAATACATGAATGCTGAGATTTGAGCCAAGCCCATCTGATTACACGCTCTGAGTGTCTGGCCCTGGACTCTGCCATTACTTAGTGATCAGGAATGTGGATAGGAGAAGTTTTGTTAGGAAGTCACGTCATCAAATTGCCACTTTAAAACTAAACATCTTGCAAGTTGAGATGTGTTCAACCTCTCAGAAAATCATGAGGGCTGCCAGCTAGTGTTCAGAATTTTGGACATTGTAGTGTGTTTTCATTTTCTGTATAGCCTTAAATTAAAGGTAAAAATTTAAATTTCTAGTAGACAAGTATACTGTCTTATTTTTCAATGAATCTATCTAGCTCATTACCTAGACTAACTCTGTTTGAGATAATCTCAGGCCAAAGATGTTATTTTCAACGAAGTTGGTTAACAGGTAAATTGAGATTCATTACCCCATATCAAAATAAGAATTTTATATAACAAATTTTGAGAAAAGATCTTTGAAAGTAAAGCTCTGAATTTGAAGATGAGTTCATTAATAACAGGTTATGCATTTGATATTGTTAAGCTACCCTCTTACCAACTCACATTACTGAACTTCATACAGGTCTAAATATCTGTATATGTCCTATGATTTCCAACCTCAATTAAAGCCCCACATTCCCTACATTGTCTGTTGCTCTATTCCAAAGGCTGTATGGAAACGTGAGAGAGAACTGTAAACAGACTTACCCAAGGGGCCTTTTCAGATCACACATAATATTCCTCCATGAATTCTCACTGTACCTTAACAGTCACTGCTGTAGTGAGACACTGGAGTATTGTCATGTCCCTCAAGGGATTTGGGACTGGAATTACTGCCTCAGTGACTTGTTTCAGCACTGCCCACAGAGACCTATTTGGTCTCCATGGTAGCAGACATGCATCTTCACTTAATGCTCCCCATCATCTACCATGCTCTCATGTTGCCCTCATCAAGAATAATCCTCAGGTCTGGGGAGATGGCTCAATGTTTAGGAGCTCATGTTCTCTTTTAGAAGACCAGGGTTCAGTTCTCACAACTGCCTATAACCCCAGCTGACCTCTGAGAGAGAGAGAATGTGTGTACAACATGTACATGAACGCACGTGCGCACACACACACACAGAGCAATCACTTACACAAATGTATACACATAAAAAATAAATATTTTGGGGTTGGGGATTTAGCTCAGTGGTAGAGTGCTTCAAGCGTAAGGCCCTGGGTTCGGTCCTCAGCTCTGGAAAATAAATAAATAAATGATAACAAACAAACAAAAAATAAACAAATAAATGCAAATTTTCCTGGGTGTGGTAATGCTCACCTTTAATCTCAGCACTTGTGAAGCAGAGGCAGGCAGATCTCTGTGAGTTCGAGGCCAGCCTGGTCTACAAAGCGAGTTCTAGGACAGCCAAGGATGTTACACAAAGAAACCCTGTCTCAATAAATAAATAGCTAGATAGATGAATGAATAAATAAATAAATAAATAAATAAATAAATAAATAAATAAATAAATAAATCTTTTTAAAAAAAAAAAGAATTTTCTTCATTTCTCAAATCTGGTTTTGTTTGCACAGAACCCTAGACAAGTCAGGTAGTTCCTGAGCTAGCTTGTTGTACCTAGCACTCAACAGATCCTTTTGTTCCATAAGCACTGTGCATGAGGCATTGTTCTCTCGACTGTGCATCACAGAAACACATGATACTCTGGCCCCTCCGGTGTACTGAAGAGGCAGAGGATTCACTCTGTGAAAGATAATGTTTCTGGTAAGGCCAGATCAGGTACATGCTCTTGTAGCTGGAGAGCTTCTCTCCAGGTCCCACCAAGCCCCCGCAGTCCCACAACCCATGTATAAAATAATCACTCAGACGCTTATATTACTTATAAACTATATGGCCATGGCAGGCTTCTTGTTATCTACTTCTTTTATCTTAAATTAACCCATTTCTATTCATCTCTAAGTTGCCACGTGGCTCGTGGCTTACCGGTACCTTACATCTTGTTTGTCATGGCGGCTCCCTCTGCCTTCCTGTTCCCTCAGTTCTCCTCTCTGTTAGTCCCCCTTATACTTCCTGTCTGTCTACTGGCCAATCAGTGTTTTATTTATACAGAGCCATATCCACAGCATGCTCTGGTCAGCAGTATGAGCAAGCAGTAAGAAAGACTTCCCTGTCTAGCTTTATGCCTTCATCTGTTAAGCACTGGGAACCTCAAATGGCATTGGTCACAGAAATATCATACCAAGAGGAGTTTAGAAGGGACCAAGTAAAGAGACCATCACAACACCCAGTGGTTGAAATTATAGGGACTCAGATTCAGAAGAGAAGTAAGAGAACCTTACAACTGATTATATGTTAAAGAGAAAGGGTATCATTTAAAATGTTCTGAGATTCTGAGCATACAATCACCAGCTTGAGGGATGCCAGAATAAAATGAAGTTTTCTAGATCTTAGCATGTTTATTTTAGGCATGAGATGGCATATAGCATATAGCAAACAAAGGCATGGGTGAGCACTCTCTACAGGGGCACAACCCACTGGGTTTGGATTTGGAGATGTTTCCAACAAGAGTAAAGTTTGAAGCCTAGTAGAAATCCTTTCTAGGAGAGGAGGTCTCAGTTGAGAGCATTGGCATGCCCAAGAAGGGAATTTGCAGTGATGAGTTAGTTTGTACGTAGGAATGAAGTTAGCAAAAGATCAAGAGTAAAAGAGAATAGATCTAATGTAAAACCAAAGAAGCTGCGGAAGAGAGTGAAGAAACAGTTGTAACCAACACAAATCACTACTACAGGGGTAGTTACGCATGAAAATGGCGGGTGAATTTTAAAATGATAGGGAGAATCTAGACTGGTTGGCGGACACAGGATGTGACTGTGCAGCTTGAAGATCATAGTCGTTAAAGTGTTCTCAGTTACTGTTGCACTCAAGAAGACCTTTCCTACTTTTTTCACCTTTGACTAACTCAACATTAGTCAAGAAGCAAAACATTTAGGTCTAAGAATACTTGATACCTTGAGGACTTGGAAAGAAACTGATTATTATTTAATCTATCATTACTCTGTTATTGATAGGAAAATCACACTATATTGTGCCACTTAAAACAGTCTGTGTTGTTTACTTTTCTCACTGCTGTGGCAAAATGCCTAACAAAAGCAACTTGAAAGAAGGGTTTGTTTGGCTTTAGGTTTTGAGCCTATGTTCTATTGTGATGGAGGTAGGGCTGTAATGTAGCTGGCCACACTTTTTCTGTAGTCAGGAAGCCGAGAAAGATGAATGCTGGTGTTCAGCTCCCTTCCTCCTTTTCTGCTTTCTATTCAGTCAAAGCCTGGAACCACAGAATGGTTCCATGCACATTCATGGTGGGGTTTGCAGGCTCAGTTATGCCTTTCTGAAAATACCCTCACAAACATGGAGAGGGTGCATTTCCATGACGACAGTAAAGAGTGGTCATCCCACGAGCATTTCCTCAGTGCTCAGTGGTGTGCTGGCTCTATCAAAGTGGACATTTCAGAGCCAGGAACTGTGCTACTCATCTGTAATCCCAGCACTTCAGAGGCAGAGACAGAAGATCATGACTTAGAGGGCAACCTAGACTGCCTTTTGTGACCATCTTCAAAATAAAACAAAACAAAAACTTTCTAAAATGTTTAAAAGAAAAAAATTGAAATTTTTGAAAGTTATCTCACCAGCTGTATCTTTTCCCAGTTGTGTTTTGTTTTGTTTTCAAATAGTGTATGGAAAGTCCTAGGAATATTCCTAGAGCCTCATGCATGCTAAGCATGTCTCTTAGTTAGGGTTTTTATTGCTATGAAGAGACACCATTACCACAGCAACTCTTATAAAGAAAATATTTATTGGGGTGGCTTACGGTTCAGAGGTTCAGTCCATTATCATCATTGTTGGGAGCATGGCAGCATCAGGCAAATGTGCTGGAGAAATAGCTGAGAGTATTACATCTTGAAGGCAACAACAGGAAGTCGATGGATAGTCACACTTAGGAAGCTTGAACAAAAGAGACCTCAAGCCTGTCCCCACAATGACACACTTCCTCCATCAAGGCCATACCTCCTACTAGTGCCACTCCCTTTGGGGGCCATTTTCTTTTAAACTATCGCATTCCACTCCCAAAAGCTTATAGCCATATCATAATGCAAAAAAGAAAAAGAAAAATGCATTCAGTCCAGCTTTAAAAGTTCCCATAGTCTACTATTAGAGTCTCACCAATGTTTTAAAGTCCAAAATTCAAAGTCTCTTCTGAAATTCATGCAATCTCTTAACTGTAATCACCTGTAAAAATCAAAATAAAAAAGTAGATTACATACTTCCAACATATAATGGCACAGGACATACATTACCATTTGAAATCACAGGGAAGGGAGCATAGCAAGGAAATACTGAAACAAAGCAAGACCAAAAATCAGCTGGGCAGACTCCAAACTCTGCATGTCCATCCATATCTGATGTCAAAATGCTCTTCAAATCTCCAACTCTGTTCAACTTTGTTGACTGCAACACACTTCTTTCTCTTGGGCTGGTTCCACCTTCCACCCCCATTAGCAGCTGTCCTCGGCAGGTAACTCATGATTCTAGCATCTCTAACATCTTGGGTTCTTCCAGGCAATCCAGGCTTCAACTTCAGAGCTTCACACAGTGGCCTCTTCCATTCAATAACACCCCTGACACATGCGACCTTATTCCATAACTCCTTTCTTCTATCCTTAACTCTAAACCCAGAGCCACATGGCCAAAGCTGCCAAGTTCTGCTCCTTGCTGGGCCCCCTCATTCAATTATATCTTCACCAGCTTTCTGTCCTTCACTGACTAAGCTTGGCTGTCCTGAAACTTTCTCTGTAGACCAGGCTGGCCTCAAACTCAGAGGTCTGGCAGCATCTGCTTTCCCAGTGCTGGGATTAAAGGTGTACCCCACCATACCCAGCTCTAAGCTTTTTTTTTTAGTTCCTTTTCACAAGTTGGAAACTTAGCTGGGTGAGATCTTGCCCTGAGGTCACCACTCCCTATATTCCATTTCTTAATCTGTTCATCTCCATGAGCACAGAATGTAGCTCCATTTCTTGGTGCTCTTTTCTCCTCAAAATTTTTATTTTGTATTTTACCTTGCTCAACTTGCTCTTTTTCATTATAAATCTTCATTAGAGTTACCACTAAAAACCACACAAACAGAGTCTATACTAGGCTGTTTTGAGATTTGCTCTGCCAACAGAATTAATCCAAAATTCTTCACTTTAGCCTCAGGCAGACAAAAGCTACTTCCTCCACCAGACTATCACAAGAATGATTTCTGTGTAAATACTAAAATTCTTCTTTTCTGAAACATCTTGAGGTAGACTCTCCACAGTTCATTAAATCACACTCAGCACCACTTGTCTTCCATGCTCCTGCTAGTATGACCATTAAGCAATGCTTAAAGCATTCTACTGCTTTTTAACCCAAAGTACCCAAGTCCATCCTCCAAACAAACACATGGTCAGGTCTATCACAGCAATACCCCAGTCCCTGGTACCAACTTCTCTCTTAAGGTTTTTACTGCTGTGAAGAGACACCATGACCACAGCAACTCTTAGAAAGAAAACATTGAATTGGGGTGGCTCATTTATAGTTTCAGAGGTTCAGTCCATTATCATCAGGGTAGGGAACATGGCATACGGGCAGACGTGGTGCTGGAAAATAGCTGAGAGTGCTACATCTTGAAGGCAACAGGAAGTCGATGGACAGTCACACTGAGGAAACTTGAACAAAAGAGACCTTAAGGCCGCTCCCACAGTGACACACTTCCTCCAACAAGGCCACACCTCCCTTTGGGGGCCATTTTCTTTAAAACTATCACAACGTGTTCCACCCCTGAACTATACCCCCTGACTCTATATCTCTTTAGTTCAAAACAGTATCAAGTGAAAGACATTTTATGTTGTATTAAGACAGATACATGAAATTCTGTCTGTATTAAAGGTGTATGTGGTATTGGGTCATGGTGATTTAGCATGTCTGTGGTCATAGCATTATTGGCCATTGTCTTAGTTGCTTTTCCTGTCCCTGTTATAAAATGCCTTGACAAAAGCACCTAAGGAAAAAGAGTTCAAAGGCACGGTAGCAGGACGTTGAGATACTACATCTACAGTTAAGAAACTGCAACTCAGGAATGTTGGTACTCAGCTCACTTTCTCCTTTCTATGCAGCCAGGACTCAAGCCAGGGAGTGATGCTGCCCACTATAGACTCCGTGTTCCCACTTCATTAACCTAATCAGGGGAATCCTTCACAGGCATGCCTAGAAGATAACCTATCATCAGACATTTCTCACTGGTGTCCTCAGAGGCTTGCCTCATAGGTGACTCTAGATCCTGTAAAATTGATAGTCAACTTACCCATCATAGTCATGCTCTCGTGGGGATGTTCTTCCATATGTCAGTCCACTACTTTCCCACCTACCCACCTCTCCCTGTGCCCTTTCTGCCTTCTTCCTTTCTCATTTAGATAGATTCTCAAGTATAACCGTTCCTCCTGGTTTAGCTCTGGGTCTCTTTGTGTGTGTTTCTCCTGTGTTCTTCCTGAAGTGTAATCAGTGAGTGTTTCAATCTGTGGTCCAGAGCCCTGAGCCTTACTCACTATATACACCCTGTTTTCTATACATTGAGGTTTCGTGTAAGATTTCATTTCAGAGAGAGGGAAGGGAGGGGGAGAGAGCACATACACAAGACAGCAAAACCGAAGCAGGTGGCTTCAGTTTCTCTTTGGGATGAGTAATACCCAAATCAACACCCCATCTGTCACCTCAGAGCCAGGCTTGGACTTTCTTTTGCATATTTGACTGCAAATTCCATGAGGTTGACAAGTTACTATCTTTCTCCTGTCATATAGACCTGTCAAACTGGTCTATACAACAGAAACCCCTACTTCTGCTCATTGCTTTACTACTCTCTGAAACTGGAAGCTAAGACAAAAAGAAAGCGAGAGAGTTCTGTCTTTTTACTTCAGTGCTCAAAGTCATCGGTCTCTACAACCTATTGATTTTTAAGATGTAATTTTCACACTCACCCTTTGTTTCTGTCACATAGCTTCTGCAGGATTAAGGTGCTCAACTCAGCTTTCTGACTGCTCTGTAAAGCTCGGAAGAGATCACTCTGTCTGTGGACTCTTAGCCCAAAAATATACTTCAAAATCCAAGCCATATTTCAATTTTCTAGAATGCCAGCCACCATTATGAGCCTTCACAAAGACTCAAAACGTTTCTTCCTTCCCTGTTTCAGCTGTATTGAATGACCACACTGAATCCCAAACTTAGTAACAACAGACAGCATTTGATTTAGTGCTTTATAGCATTAATGTACTAAGTACAATGCTGAACTTCACACACATCATCTATTAACTTTCCAAACAGTTCTGTGAGCAAGGTATTGTGATTGCCTCTGTTTTCTAGAAGGAGAACAGAGATTAATCTATTTGCCCAAAGCCAGATAGCTGGGGCTAAGTGCAGAGCACTGAAACAATGTGTTCTCTCTCTCTCTATCTCTCTCTCTCTCTGTCTCTCTCTCTGTCTGTCTGTCTGTCTGTCTCTCTCTCTCTCTCTCTCTCTCTCTCTCTCTTGCGCGCGCGCGCACACACACACACACACACAAATGGGGTTTTTTTTTTGCAATTTTTTTCTTTTCTTTTCTTTTTTTTTTTTTTTTTGATAATTTGACAGTGAGGTTTTTTAGTGTGAACTTGGTAGGTCCTGTTAAAATGTCAAAAGAAAGAGTGGACACACAAACCAGCCCTTGCCTCATTATGCTGTCCTATTACTGCATCTAAACACACTCTGTTCAGTGAAATGTTGGTGATGACATAATAGATAATTCATACGTTTTATACTTACCTTTCATCTGCAAGTTTATGTTTTTCTTGTGCTCAGCCTCATCCGTAACACCTTACGGTGTGCCTAACAGATGAGGAAACAGGAGTGCTAAAGGATTGACAGGTTGGTCTAGAAAAGAAAGCTGCTTAGGTGCAAGTTTTGACTGTGCCATTTAATTATCTTAAGCTAGATAGCCAGGATCTCTTTCACTTTCCTTACCTATAAAATGAACACAATAATGTTATGATAAAATTTAAAGTGACTTCGGAAAATTCCGGGGAAAGTAAATTCCAAACAAGTAGTTGTTAGCTGCCCTCGGGGACTATTTGTTGACTCCATATTGAAGATCTAATTTATGCAAAGCACTTTGCCCTGGTGTTCATCCAAACATCACTTAACCTTTTATTGTTAGTTTATAGGTAAGAACATTTAAACTTGGGTTAGGAAACAGCATTAGCTCACAGGGTTTGTGGATGTTGTGAGTACAGAATTTGACCATTGCCCATGCTGGCTTTGCCTCCCCAATTTGTTCTCACAGAGATGCTGTCACGTATTTTTCATCCTCTGCAGGTTTTAAAGCTTGCCTTTACTCACTAGACAGATTGTTTCAAAGTATTATTCAACTTTCCAACTACATTCACTCTTCTTCCTATGGGAGGAATATATTCTTTCTTTATTTATTTATTTTTTATTTATTTATTTTTATTTTACATACATTGGTGTTTTGCCTACATGTATGTCTGTGTGGGGATATCAGATCCCCTGGAACTGGAATTGCAGGTAGCTTTGAGTTGCCATGTGGGTGCTGGGAATTGAACCCGGGTCCTCTGGAAGAACATCCAGTGTTCTTAACTGAATAAACAGTAAGACCTAAGCAGTAGGTCAGGTGTGTGTGGTTCAAGGCCAGCCTGAACTGCTTAGTGAGACCCTGCTGGGAGGGAGGAAGAAAGGAGGGAGGGAGAGATGGACCTAATGAAACTATATATTTTGTGCATTTCCTGATCACTGAATGCATAAATGAATAAATGCTTTCATTGTTTCTACAAGGTCCTTGTAAAGACCATTAGAGTTCTCCTCAGCATATTAAAGTTTGAAATTAGTATTGGATAATGATTGTATTTCCTTGTTTATGATCTATTAAGTGTTTTACAGCATGAAGGTCCTATTGAGCATACAGAAATTGAAAACCTACTCTCTTAGGGATTACAGTTACAATATTTACAAGGTGAACATATATTTTCTTACGGATTTAAGGGATTCTTTTTTCTATCTTTTAGTCCTGGAGTTAAGACTGGACTGCTTTGCTGGTATCCAAGGGCCCTGTGTATTCTGGCTTCCTTTCTCATCACAAGTCTTTGAGCGTTTATTCATACACTCAGATTAGAGATCCAGGGCAGATATAGAGGGCCTCCTTTCATAGCTACTGTGTTTTCATGGGAGGAGAGACATAAACAAGTAAACAAAGTAGCTAGATAACTATAGCTCTGTCTGGGTCTTCGGGGCAGGAGTCTTCTCCCATGTTCAGGGGGCTGGGAAGTAGTCACCTGTGCCAAGTGGACAATAAGAGCATAAAATAGGGTATGTTTTGCAAAACACACACACACACGCACACGCACACGCACATACACACACACACACACACACACACACACACACACTCCTTCCCCAAAGGGCACACACATGCTGTTCTGCTTAGTTGGTCCTGGCTGCACTGTCTCATGCTGGGACACAGCATACGGCTTTTACTTTGTTATTTAGCCTGAGGTTCAGAGAGACTGTCAACAATAACGATCTTCCTGTGGCAGAAGTCATGCAGTGTCAGGCCATTTTTCTAGGTACTGTACTGGGTTTGGTTTTTTCACTCTCTTTCTACTTGCAGGTTGAATGGAGACTAGAATCAAGGCAGCAGCAGTTTTTCTAGCTGCCTGTAAAAGAGCAGCTAATCGTTGATCCAGATGATACAAGTGGAAAATGAAAAGCAAGAAGACAGTAACAAAGCAAAGAGGGATGCTTTCTTATTGTAATAGCTCCTCTCTGTTTCATGCCACTGAGAAAGATGAGAAAGATTGTAGTTTTGTAGAAACTTCCACCGTACTGCAGGGTGATCTCGGCCTCAAGTGCCCTGGCCAGGTGCCTAGGTCCCCTGTGGAAACATGGGTTGATTTTCAACATGAAACTAGAAACAAGTATGAAGTAACACTTTGGGTGGCACTTGTTCTCGTGCCTGTAATTAACTTCTCTAAACCCTCACACTTGTCTGTGCCCCTTTCAGGCCGTTGAAGCTCAAATCCGAAGTTTTGGACAGACACCTTCTCAACTGCTCATAGAGCCCCACCCTCCCCGAGGTTCGGCCATGCAGGCGGTGAGTGCCGTTTCCGCTCTTCTTCAGCTCGTACCTGCTGTTCACACCAGTCCTCACCAGCATGAGATCTCCACCACTCCTGGGCCTGCTCACAACCAGCAAACACTGCCACATTCTCCCCTGGAGTCCTGAGAAAGTACACAGCTACAGTGCTCTCATATTTCATCAGCTCGTGGGTTTTGTTGCAAGGTTCAAAGGGACACAATTGTCATGTCTCCTCACTGGAGAATAAAGGACTCCACGTGGAAAATTTTAATTTTTTTTCTAGTTGGGTCCTGTTTCGTGATTTGTTTTGCTACTGTGTTTATTTTTAACATCCCACTGTATTTTCTAATTTCAGAATTTTTTTTTCAACTTTTTTTTTTTTTAATTTTTATTTTGCAATACAATTCAGTTCTACATATCAGCCACGGATTCCCTTGTTCTCCCCCCCTCCCTCCCCCCTCACCTTCCCCCCAACCCGCCCCCCATTCCCACCTCCTCCAGGGCAAAGCCCTCCCTGCAGACTGAGATCAACCTGGTAGACTCAGTCCAGGCAGGTCCAGTCCCCTCCTCCCAGGCCGAGCCAAGCGATCCTGCATAGGCCCCAGGTTTCAAACAGCCAACTCATGCAATGAGCACAGGACCCGGTGCCACTGCCTGGATGCCTCCCAAACAGATCAGGCCAATCAACTGTCTCAACCACTCAGAATTTTAAAGTTATTCCTATGTATAGGTTCACTGAAGGTCAGAACCTGGAGGAGAAGGAATGAATGGGAGTTTGGCACACACAAACCTAGATAGCTTAAACAGTGGTTGATTGTTTCCTGTGATTCAAGACACTCATGCGCATGTCTTACACTCTTTTCACACTGGCTCATTAAGTCACCAGTGGGAGTGGCCTGAGAATGGCGGCCCCTCTTTCTGTGTGGACTTACATCTCTTGGGTCACTCCCATGGGAGATCAGTAGCTGGTGAAGCTTCGTGATCCCTGCTTTGAACTCATACGTCATATATGCCAAATTTCATTGGTCAAAACAAGTCACAAGCCAGCCTAGAATCAGGACTTGGGCAGCAAAATGATGTGGCTATTCTGCCTTTAGTTTCTGAACTATGTCTTGGGGGGGGGGGGGGAGTTTTGCCAAACCAACAAATTGATTCACATGATGGAAATATTTTTAAAAACTGACTATAGGTATTTTTTTCTTGCATTATCCCTCATAAAACAGTTTGCTCCTTACTGTTCTAGATCTAGACTAGAGACCATAAAATCTATATGCATTAATCTTATGAACAACTTAAGATAAATCTAAATTCCATGCTGTGTCTCAGAGATGGTGGTATTGTGACAGATGTAGGAAGGTAAGATGGACATCCAGGAGGACCTGAGACAGAGGTGATGCCCTGCTGGCTGGCCTCTGATCTTTTTTCTCTCTCCTTCCTTTTTTCTGTCTCTTTTTCTTTCTTTCCTCTTAATGCCTTTTTTCTTCCTCCAAGAGTTTTCCCTTTTTTTCTATAGTAATGTGACTTGGCCATAATAGACTACAAACATTTAAAAAATTATTTGTATTACCATTTCTCTGGTGTTTTTAAACCAGTGAAATCAGATTTAAGTGAACTTCAAGGGTGACTCTAGTGCACAGCAAGACACACAAAGAACACATGTTTAGCAAGAACAATGAGAGATAATGCCGTAAGTGTAGGAAGAATGATTTACATTTGGGCATATGGATTAGTTTTGCCAATCGCTTGGGATGGGACTTGGGCTGCTGGGTGATGGCTCATAGAAACCCTTGCACTGCTCCACTGACTTGCTCCAGGGTGACTGCATAGCTGTGGCTCCTGGGCCTGTGTACCATTTCTCCCTTGTGGCAAAAGATAATTGGTTCCTGGAGGCAGATCTGTAGGGTAGAAGGCCCTTATTATCTTTATCCTTTGAGTTGAATATCTGAACTCCTTTTCAGAACTGTACAAATTCTATTTTTAATCTGATACATAAGTGGGTAGCAAAGAAAGGAACATTAAAAAGAAACCAGTTTTCAGCAAACATACCATTAATCTGGGGAGGCTGAATGAGATTTGGCTAGCTGTTTCCTACTTTTTCTCAGCCTGGCTAGCAGAAGCTCCTAGGATTAACAAGAGTTCTCAGTTTATCTACATTGACACAGGCCAGCCCAGCAGGACAGAGCATGCTCTCCTTCCCAGAGTTCCTGTGGTGGCTTGCTGAGCTGCATCCTCAGGCTGGAGCATGTTCTCCTTCCTAGGATATACTGGAGCTCCCAGAGTTCTGCCTGAAGAGCTAACTGGAGGGACGGAGGGTTGTAAGCAGTAGTGAACAGTTGTAGAAGTTGAGTCTATTGCTTGCTGTGGAAAGTATCTTGCCCTTGCCACATAGCCAAGAGTTGGCCCAAAGATTCACTATGTAAACATGATGGTCTTCCTACACACTGGGTTGTTTTTTTGTTTGTTTTCTTCATGCTTTTTAAGGCTAGAAATATCAATTTAAGCCTAATAATATTTACAGTATGAGCTGCTAATCTCAGAAAAATGTAGGAACTTCCTTTCAGGGAGACTTTATGATTATGTTTACTCTGATTTTCTCTGAGTTTATAAATTGACTTTAGTAAATCTTTTTAAACAATATAGCTGAAAAATAAGGCTGGAGAGGCAGAAATGGTCTTCATTTGCTCTCACTGGGTTTTTAAAAAGCTTGCTTCTGGGACATTGTCATTGTTCTTCCTCATCTTCTAGATCTAATTTCATAAAAACCATATAAATAGATCTTTGTATAAAAGATTACTGATATCAGGTTTTTGTTTTGTTTTGTTAGAATTAAGGGCCTGCTTTTTATTGATTGATTGTTTTTACTAACATTCAGATGCGTTTCCATCCAACTGCCTCCCACCATACACACATATGAATATAGCAGAAATTAAAGCCACCTCGTGCTGTGATAAGTGCAGGAGCCATAATATCCACCAGGTGTAGTAATTAGCAGGCACACGAAGGCTGCCTATTTGTCTGGGTTTGCTGCTGTTGCTGTATCCCCCTGTGTTTTCACACCATCAGATAGTTGGATTTAATTGAGGCCACATCAGATGAGGCATTACTGACACCTTTAATTGAATGAGCATCCAGGGAGGATTAACTCATAATATTGATTGGCTTTTAGCCACTTGCTCAGAAGGGTGTCTGGGTAGCTTATTAGTTGCCTTTATTTACACCTTTATGCAAAGAGTGCAAATAGGAAATCTTAGTGCAATATGTTTTTCTAAGTACTCTTAATAACTTTTTTAAAAGGACTGATAATAAAAATGCAAATGTATTTAATTTTTTATTAGCAGTTCTGAATAAATGTGTTAAATATATGTGCCTTCACATTTACATATACCTGGTGTTTTGAAATATGACGGTAGGAAAGCAGCCAGAAGCATTTCATCAAAGTGTTTCGGTTCTGAATGATACTAATCAGCTATTAGAAAATAGACATGGTCGGAAAGAATGCTGAAAATGCACAGTGCAATTACTGTGTGATAGCAGAGGACCACAGAGGACAAATAAAGCCAATAAATTAGAGCAATGTTTTATGTGTCTTCGGTTATGACATACGGGCTATAGGAATGATCCAAATCCTTAGGAGTCTTCAAGATTTATTTTGCTGCTGATTATTAGAGAGTATTTTGCATAGTATTTTAAATTAATTTCTGACTCTTCTAAGGACAGATCAAAAATGTCTTGAGCTTTAAGAGTTTTTGTTGTTGTTTATAACTGAGAGGGAAACAAGCATCAGTATTTCTCTTTATCCTATTTATGGCTTATGTACTATACCAACATATTTTTACAGCTACATGTACATTGCTTTGAAACAACTTTATAACTAAGTTTACATATTACATCCATAAACTCTCCACTATAATAATAAATGCATGCTTCCTACTTTGAAAACCTATATTTGTTTTAATCATTTCTGTCTCAGTTGTCAAAAATCTTCCTGCTCAAGGCTTACTTTTGATTGTCTTTGGAAATTACCTTAGCTTGCTTTCATATCATTTGCCTATTCTCATTCTTTTTATTTTTGTTTAAAATAAAAAGATCACTGGGTGACACATAATAGCAACTGGAATGGATTAATACAGGCCCCAATGCTTTGAATCTAAATCACACCCATCTCTTAGTATTGCATGACAGTAAGCAAGGAAAGGGAGCCAATAAAATTTGTAGACTTTTCTTTTAAATATTTATTTAATGTACACTGATGTTTTGCCTATATATACTCTGTGTAAGGATGTCAGAGTCCCTAGAACTGGAGTTACAGACAGTTGTGAGCTGCCATGTGGGTGCCGGGAATTGAGTCCTCTGGAAGAGCATTCAGTGATCATAACTGCTAGGCCATCTCTCTAGCCCAAATTTGTAGACTGTTAAAGTATTCGGTTAATGCATCCTACTTTAGTCACCAAAAATATCAACATGAGCTGAAGATGTAGTTCAGTGGTAGAGCATTTGCTTAACATGTTAGAGGCCCAAAATTCAGTCTCTAGTGCTTGAAAAAAAAAAAGTGCTAATGCCATAGGCAAAGCAAGCCAATGCTAAGCACAGTTGTGCAAAACTTTCTGAACACCACATTTCTTCTTGCAGCCTGTTTTAACATGATCTTCCTCTTCTTCTCCCGTATCCTCTCTCTCTCTCTCTCTCTGTCTTCTCCTTGTTTACTTGGGTCTTGTCTGTCCACTCAACAGTATCTCCTCCTGCAGAGTCCATTGATGTTCACAGACCAAGCCCAGCAAGATGTCATCATGGTCCTAAAGTTCCCTTCCAACTCCCCTGTGACCCACGTCGCGGCCAACACCCAGCCAGGTTTGGCAACTCCTGCTGTCATCACTGTCACTGCGAACAGGCTCTTCGCTGTGAACAAGTGGCACAACCTTCCTGGTGAGTGAGAAAGACAGACTTTGAAACATTAGTCTCAGTAAAAATGGTGGGTAGTTTAAAGGTTTAAAGAGATCCCTCCTGAGGCGTATAGTGTAAATGTTATGGTTTCTCTTTGATCCTTGTCAATAAATACTGTTTCTAACATAGTATTTTTTTTCTAACAAAATATTTTAGTATAATGGTACTCTGTGTTATGCCTGTAAATGGCATATGTTTATCAGGTAACCACTTCCCAAATCATTCATTTGGATTACATCTGACAAAAAACTGTCTTTTGTCTAGAATCTACCAGAAGTTCTACTTTTTTTGCTCTTTTGAAGCTCTGATGATCAAACCTGAAGTCCTATACAGCAAATGCCATTCCAGTAGTTAAAGCTCTTCCCCCAACTAATAGGTTTTCTGTAAAACGCAAAAATAGGTTTCTCTGCCAACGCAGTAAGCCAGATCAGGCTGAAGTGAAAAAGTGAAAGAACAGATTTATTTTGAGAAAAGCAACTCCCGTTGAGTCCTCCAGTCCCCAGAGACTGAGGTGGGAGAAGGAGCAGGAGAAAAATCACACAGCCGAACTAAAGCAGGGTGCTTATGCACCCTTTAGGAGAGGGGTGATGAAGTTTCCACCACAAGCTGGGTTGTGCCCAATTATAATGCTTTGGGCGAGGACTTGGGCCACCGGCAACTTCAGGGGAGGAGCCACCACAGCCTCCAAGAATGCGGAACTGGGCTTTTTGGTGACTCTTCTCCTTTGGAGATTCTCTGAGAGGAAGTGCAAGGTTTGAAGAGAGAGAAATGAGGCTTTCCAGATCAAACAGGAATGAGTTGGAGATTTCAAACTGAACACCAACCCTATCCTTTTATTCATGGCTTGGTAGAATTTGTTGTGGAGCATATAAATTACAGAGTACAAATACTGCATACCCGTTAGTATGTCTTCTTCCACTGAGTGCTAAATAGCCATATTCAACTGAAATAATTGTTAGAATCCAAAACCATCTATCTTAGTTAAGATTTCTATTGCTGTGAAGAGATACCATGACCACGGCAACTCTTATAAAGGAACAGCATTTAATTGGGGTGGCTTGCATTTCAGAGGTTCAGTTCATTATCATCATGGTGGAGAGCATAGTGGTGTGCAGGCAGACACATCTTGATATGCAGGCAACAGGAAGTAGTCTGTCTCACTGGGAGTAGCTTGAGCTTTGGCTTCAAAGCCCACTCCCACAGTGACATACTTCCTCCAACAAGACCACACCTACTCCAACAAAGCCATACCTAATAATGCCACTCTCTTTGGGGGCCATTTTTTTTTTCAAACCACCACATTCTACTCCCTGGCTCTCAAAGGCTTATAGTCATATCATAATGCAAAAATGCATTCAGTCCAACTTCAAAAGTCCCCATAGTCTGTAACAGTCTCAAACTTGTTTCAAAGTCCAAATTCCAAAGTCTCTTCTGAGACTCATGGCAATCTCTTAACTGTAATCCCTTGCAAAATTAAAACCCAAAGCACATCACATACTTCCAACATATAATGGCACAGGACATACATTACCATTCCAAAATGTAGGGAAAGGAGCATAGTGAGGAAATACTGGACTAAAGCAAGACCAAGAATCAGTTGGGCAAACTCCAAACTCTGCATCTCCATGTCTTATGTCAAAGTACTCTTCATATCTCCAGCTCCTTTCAGCTTTGTTGGCTGCAACACACTTCTTTCTCTTGGGCTGGTTCCACTCCCTGTTAGCAGCTCTCCTCGGCAGGTATCCCACAATTCTGGCAACTTCAACATCTTGGGGTCTCCAAGGATACTCCTAACACATTCAGGCTTCAACTTCACGGCTTCACACAATGGCCTCGCTAGGCCTCCAAGGATACTCCTAACACATACCTGTCCTCGGTGGCTTCCTTAGTCTCAGAGGAAGATTCCATAATACCTTTCTTATATCCTTGACTCTAAATCCAGAACCATGTGGCTGAAGCTGCCAAGTTCTGCTGCTTGCTGTGGCTGAAACACAGCCCCCTTGTTCAATTACATCTTTACCAGCTTTCTGTTTCCATGGTTTTCTTTACTGCCTAAGCTTGACTGTTCTGGAACTTGCTCTGTAGACCAAAGTGGCCTCAGACTCAGAAATCTGCCGGCCTCTGCCTTCCAAGTGCTGGGATTAAAGTTGTGCACCACCACATTGGGCTCTAAACTCTTCTTTAATTCCTTTTCACAAGTTGGAAACATAGCTGGGTGGGATCTTGCCCTGAGGTCACCACTCCCTTTATTCTATTTCTTAATTTATCTCAGAACACAGGATTTAGCTCCATTCCACTTCCTGGTACCCCTTTTCTCAATCTGTACATTTTGTATTTTATTTGCTTAGCTTCCTCCTTTTTCATTATAAATCTTTATCAGAGTTAACACTTACAACCACATGACAGAGTCTATACTAGGCTGTTTTGAGATTTCCTTTGTCAATGGAATTAATCCAGAATTCTTCTTCACTTTTGCCTCAGGCAAACTTTTCGGACAAGGGCAAAAAGCAGCCACATTCTTCACCAAAATATCACAAGAACAGTCTCTAGGCCACATATTAATATGCTTCTCCTCTGAAACCTCTTGAGCCAGCCCCCTCCCCCTCCCCAATACACACAGTTAAATAACTCTTAGCACCACTATTTTCCATGCTTCTACTTCTGTGGCCCATTAAACAGTGCTTAAAGCATTCCACTGCTTTCCTAACCCAAAATGCCAAAGTCCGAATTCCTCCAAACAAACACATGGTCAGGCCTATCACAACAATACCCCAGTCCCTGGTATCAACTTCCGTCTTAGTTAGGGTTTCTATTGCTGTGAAAGCACACCCATGACCACAGCAACTCTTATAAAGGAAAACATTTCCTGGGAGTAGCTTACATTTCAGAGGTACAGTCTTATTATCATCATGGCAGCACGCATGGAAGACATGGTGCTGGCCACATCATAATATGCAGGCAACAGGAAGTGGTCTGTCTCACTGTGAGTAGCTTGAGCATAGGAGACCTCAAAGCCCACTTCCACAGTGACACAGATCTTCTAACAAAGCCACATCCCCTAATAGTGCCATTTCTTTTGGGTGCCATTTTCTTTCAAACCACCAACACCATCCAAATTAGAATTAGAATTAAAATAACCACTAGAATCCCAATCCAAGTTGGAAGAGGTATCAGCATTTACCTACAATATCCCTCTCTTGTCTTGACCAGTAAAGGCAGCACTGAGCCTAGGGAGTTGCTTCATTCTCTGTTATTGTGGCTGGTCAGTGGCAGTAGGAATTCAGGTGTCCTGACTACACCTCAGTGAATTAATTATTGCTTCTATTGGAGCAGGAATATTAGGATCTGAATTTTTTCCCACTATAATTCTTTTTTAAAAACTCTTTTAACATGTATTTTTGTGTGTGTATATGGGTGTTTTAACTGCATATTTCATGTGTGTGCAGTGCCTGTGGAAGCCAAAAGATGGTGACAGATCTCCTGGGACTGAAATTACAGACAGTTGTTAGCTGCCATGTGGATACTGGGAACAGAACCTGGGTCCTCTAGAAGAATAGCCAGTGCCCTTAACTACTGAGCCATCTTTCCAGACCACTATAATTTTAAAAATATTGTTAAGAAGTTTGGAAAATGTGTTAAAGTCCTAAAGATAATTGGCTTTCCCTCAAAACTGGCTAATGATACAGGTAGAAATGGTTTGGTATTCTGCTTATCATTAAATCTGTAAAGTTTTTATAAAGCACCTGAACCTGAAGTGGTTGCACAGGTATAAATTATTGAATGAGGGCCTTATCCAAATTAAATGTAAGAGATTTTGGAATGAAGCAAAAGACATTCAAACCAAAACCTGGTATATTAGCTAAACTGAATAAGAAACCTTTCAAAAAGAATCTGTAATTGGCATAAAAATTGATTAAACATAGCCATTTTCATGGCCAATGGAAATGATACAGTGTGTGTAGAAATGCCAGTATTTGATTAGAGAACAGATTTCTAAAAAAGTGAAAGCAGAAAGATTGAGACAGTTCCTTACTGCTTCTATAATTACATCTTCTTGTTCTTGTTTCTTCAAGAGACATGCATATATTTGGGAGGGAACATTTTAATAAGTATAATTGTTCATTTCTCTAATTCCTACTCTTGAGAAGAAGAACAAACTAGTGGACACATTAGAGAATTTCCCTACTCTGTGTGTAGTTACCCAGGAGCTTTACAAATGTCCCGATGTATGTGGCACCAAGACAGCCACCAATGAGGATTCTACTAGGTGACTATTTGTAGCAGCTTGAGAACTCCGTTTTAACTGAGTGACAGCATCGTGCTGGAGAGCCAGACCTTGAACTGTTGGAAAGCCTGGGCTACATTAAGGAACTGAAGAACACCTTAAGTCTTGAGGATGAAGTGCCTGATAGTCCCTTTGAACCAGCTATGTCTCTAACTAACTTGCTTCCCTCCTTTAATATCTGTTAGGTAGGAGTTTCTTTCCCAAGTCCACTTTTTCTATAAACATGCAAAGTAACTTGATGTCTGGTTCTTCCACCACTAGAGTCCCGCTCATGTGTATTCTTCTATTGCTAGCACAAGCACACCTTTCTAAGGTCAGAGCCTGGAGCCAGCATGGTTCTGCAGTCTTTGCCCGTCATTGTCTTCTGTAAACTGTCATTGCCCATAGCCATTTCATTAGTAGTACTTGTTCCCACCCTTCACATAAAGACTACCTTCACAGTGTGACACAGCAACTTGCCACAAACAAATACAAAGAATGATAATATGGGCATTCACCAGAGGAATTGTCCTTCTAGAATGTGATATCCAGATCTAAGCTACACTTACATCTAAAAATTCTAAGCATAATTCCATTATATCTGTGCCTTGTTTCAGACCTGTTTAGGAGAGTGATTTTTCATCTATCACACAAAACCTTTACCTGTTAGTCTGTCTTGATTTAAAACAGAAATCCCTAGCAGTTCTTCTTGGTGAATGTCAAATTCATATTCAATCAGTTTTTCTTTTTTTTCTCTCTCCTTTTTTTTTAATTAAGAGATTTTCTATTCATCTTACATATCAACCACAGATTTCCCTGTCCTTCCTCCTCCCACCCCCCAGCCTTTCCCCTCAACCCACCCCCCATTCCCATCTCCTCCAAGGCAAGGTCTCCCATGGGGAGTCAGCAGAGCCTGGCACATTCGGTTGAGGCAGGTCCAAGCCCCTCCTCCCTGCACCAAGCCTGCGCAAAGTGTCTCACCATAGGCCCTAGGTTAAGTTTTCCTTATATTTTAGATTCCGTTTTCTTCTGAGGACCTAGGGTTTCCATAGCTGTTCACTGGACTGGCTTTGATTTATCTTCAAGTAATATTTGTGTCCTGATTTACAAAACGAATACTTTCTGCAGGGCATTAGCTAAGTAGTGTAGCATATTCAAAGGCCTGGGCTCAATCCCAAGTATTCAAAACAAACAAAAAAAAAAGACACAAATTTTATTCTCTCATTAAAAGGACCTTGAAGAGCCTTCTGATCATCCTCTGGGGTATACTGACTCAGTCCTTCAACAGTTGGAAAGTATAGGTTGAACTATAGTCAATTGTTCTTTTTGTAGATAAATTGCAGGTAATGACAAGTTCATATGGTCCAAGTCCTGCCATCCGACCTCCATCCTAAAGCAGGAAGCTGAGCACAGAGGCTGCATGGCTTGCCCGAGGTGGCAGAAGTAGCACTGGAGGCTGGCTGCACTCCTGAAGCTCAGAGCAGAGACCCATTCTGAATGACACTGGCATGGCTGGAAGTCATTAGCTCTACTGTGTAGACCAGAGGCTGAGTGCATTTTCCCTAACATTCTCGGTGGTCATCTGTAATTTCTTAATCAGCAAAGCTGGCAAATCAACACAGTGAGACACCGTGGTCTCAGCTTCTTCAGTTTCTTACACACACTTACCTGTAGTTTTTAATGCCAATCTTGATCTCATTCGGATTTTATCAATAGTAAAGCTTGCCAAGCATCCTTGAAAAGTTGACATTTAATAACTAGAGAAAATATACCCTAATAAGTTTTAAAGTGATCTAATGAGCTCATAAGATGCACTGTGTTTTATTGTCAACCATCAACACCAGTCAGAAAACCTCCTGATGTCCGACAGTACTGAACAGAGCCTGGGGATCATCCAAGCAGTGCTGCCAGTACTTGGGCATCTAAAGGCAGATACTGACCAGGGTAAAGAGCAATCAATCATTCAGAAAGGGCCTAAAATTTAGTGGTCAGAACTATGAACCTGGAAAGGTCACCTGTTCTACACTTTATCTTAGGGGTTACGAAGCCAGAAGTTGCAGAGCAAGCCGGTGGCATTTCCTCTCTACCTAAAGTCTTTCCACTTTTGCAGAGAAATAGCTTACAAAACCTCTATTCAATTACAATATAACTGTGCCTGCATTTATAAAACCATTTTGAGAATGGAACAAACTATTCTTAGTATGGATTGATTTTTCTAACTCATTTGCTTCTCAGGGTATTTTTAAGTCAAAACCATGGAAATATTAAATATTAATAAAACTTCGTAAAAATCCCTCACTCCAATCTTTAAGAAAATATTTCAGTCAAATGCATTTAACTAAAACATTTATCTGCGGATACCTTTATTTTTATTCAAACTTTCAATTGATTGATTTTTAGTGATGGATGAAACACTAAACGTTCCCTGACTTAGAGCTTCCCCTTTCTCTATCAAAAATTGACATTTTTGTGGATCCTTTGTGCTGCAGCATTCAAAACTGCCTTTTTAAGAAGTAACGAAAAACTAGTGTTTGCTACAGTCAGCAGATGGTTGTCACATTTTGTTTTCAGCACACTTTACCACTTAATTTTGTTTTGTTGCAGCATCAGAGCCTGCCAGTCAAGCATCTGCTATAGCTTATGGTCTAGGACTGGAGCCACCACAATGGCACATGTTCAGAACAGCACTAATCTAAAATAAATGTTTAATAAGCTAGCCATAAAAGCACCTGGACTTTTATTCTTTAAATTTCACAAAACTGCATGAGAGATTTGGAGGTTGGAAACAATTCTACATAAGGTTGACTTCTGCATTTTTGTAGTTAAGTATATGAAAAATAATGCTTTTTTTTTTCTTTTGTGAATTCCAGCTCACCAAGGTGCTGTACAAGACCAGCCATACCAGCTGCCAGTGGAAATCGATCCTCTCATAGGTCTGTCACTTCTTTCTCTCTTTGCGATTCATTAAGCTCTGTATGGTGGCCCTGAAGTGTAGATTACAGTTGTTTTTCACTTGCTGGTTGCTGGGAATGGAATTTTCCTGATAAACCATTTGCATGCAAATTGGAATGCAATGAGCTGTGGCTATGCTGGTATTTCATCAACCCCCCCTCGTCGGTTTGCCTAATTTGAACAGGCCTAGGACGCGTGTCACTGAAAATTAATATGGATGCTGTAATAATGTGTGATTGAGAATGCGCATGAAGTACTGTCAGGATAATATTGGATCTTTTCATCACTCAGACTTGTTGATGAGCAGGAGCGAGGCGCGTTATGATGAATTGGTGCAAGCGTAATGCGATGGAGCTTCTTTGCTAGGGAAATTTTCATAATAACAGTGGGATTCTTAGCAGCACTGTGTTGTGAAAAATAAAACTGGAATGCCAGGGTCTCATCATTAAAGGAGATCAATCCTTTCTTCCTGGGCCTCTGTTCAGTCAGAGGGGATTAATGTGCAATTGCAGAGCAGTTTCCAAGTTGAAATATATTGCCCAGCCAATGGTAGTGCTAAGATATTTGTATTCATTTTCCTAGAGTCCTTTAGCCAATACATTGCCATTGGAGGTTAAATTTGTTGAGGGAGGAGAAAAAAAACAGGAAGGTGACAAGCCAGAGCATCTGGGAGCACCAGAGCCACATCTGCACGGATGACTTAGGCTTGCTCATTGCCGCTGTGGTTTGGAGTCAGTTAGCTGCAATCTCTGGTTAGCGTTTGCCATTCTTATGCATTGGGATTTCAAATGTGGTGTCACCAAAAAGGGTGAGCCTGATAACTTTTAGAATAAAATAACAAAACAAACTAAAAAACCTCAATTGCCTTACCATGGGGGGAAGCAACCAGCATGGATATTTGATCTTTAATTTTGGCAAATTTACCCTGAACAAATAAATTGGTTAGAATGTTACCATCTTACATATTAATTTTGCAAATGAATAAGCAGATTTATTTTTAAAGCTCTTCTATGTTCCCTATTTGTATGTTACCCTTTCCTTTCATTAAAGTCTTTACCACAATAGACTACTAAATGATTTTCATTCACTAACTAGATGGTTTTCCACTACAGGACGAACAAAACTTTAAATTCAAAAACAATTCATGAATTATTTCCCCAGTAAATTCTATTCTGAATTTCATTCTCGGCCCTTAACTTCATTTTGCTTTAAAAAGATAGTATTTGCTACTTGTTAAAAGTAGCGAAGCAAAATGCTCACTGTGTAGTTTTAAAATCAGGAAAATAAAGCCCATTTGCTAAGACATGTAAAGCACTCTTTCTGAATTATAGGTTCACTGTTTGCTTTAAAACATGGCAATGAATATTCTGAAGTATAATTAAGTGAATTCAGCCAGTGTGGGCAAAGTTTCTTGGTAAAAGGCCAAATATTAAATATTTCAGGCTTTGTGGGTCTTAAGGTTTCGACACAGTTATTTAACTCTTCCATCACAGTACAAAAACCACCATGGACACTATATGAACCAGAGTATGACGCTTTCCAATAACGCTTCATATTAAAGATGGCATGGGTCAGCTTGAGCCTGTAGGTCATGGTTCACCACAGAATCCTCCAGATCACTGGCCATCAAACAGCCCCTCCACTCA